>NC_058085.1:9203602-9388432 GCF_014858855.1 Bufo gargarizans
TAGGTGGAATAGTTCTGTTGGCCCAGAGTCCCACTTTGCCCGGTCTGGGTATGTGTCTGGGCCCCAGACTTCGCTGCCATACAGGAGGATTGGGGCGATGATGGTGTCAAGGATTGTAAGCCAGACGGTCACTGGTGCTTTAAGGTGATACAGACGCCTTCTGATGGCAGAGAAGGTTTTGCTCGCCTTGTCTTTCAGTATTTCCATGGCTTTCTTAAAACTCCCTGATTGGCTGATTCCTAGGCCCAGGTCGGTGTAGCTGTCGGTTTCTGAAAGTGGACAGTGGTTTAGCAGGAAGGGAGGACGCCCGGCTGCTTTTCGATTTCTTTTCTGGAACACCATGATGTTGGTTTTCTTTGGATTGATGGGCAGTGCCCATGTGTTACTGAACTTCTCCAGGATTTTCAGGTTATCTTGGAGACCTTTCTCAGTTGGCGATAGTAGCAGAAGATCATCTGCATAAAGGAGAAATTTCACCTCAGTGTCATGGAGGGTGAGACCAGGTGCTGAGGAGGACTCCAGAGCCGCCGCCAGCTCATTGATGTAGATGTTAAACAGGGTTGGACTGAGGCTGCAGCCCTGTCTGACTCCTCGGCTCTGCTGGAAATAAGCCGTTCTCCTCCCATTTACCTTCACGCTGCATCTGTTCTCAGTGTAGGAGCTTCTGATGACATCATATGTTTTTCCTCCTATTCCGCTTTCAAGAAGTTTCAGGAATAGGCCCGGATGCCACACTGAGTCTATCTATCTAATATTTATCTAGCTATCTATCTAATATTTATCTATCTCCTATCTATCTATCTATCTATCTATCTATCTATCTATCTATTATCTATCTATCTATTATCTATCTATCTATCAATCTATCTAATATCTATCTATCTATCTATCTATCTAATATCTATCTATCTAATATCTATCTATCTATCTATCTATCTATCTATCTATCTATCTAATATCTATCTATCTATCTATCTATCTATCTATCTAATATCTATCTATCTATCTATCTATCTATCTATCTATCTATCTATCTATCTATCGTGTATTAGATAGATGATAGTTAGACAATATATTAGATGGATAGATAGTAGACATTGTGGAGTCAGCATGTACATCCATGGCCGCTAACACCACAGTAGTTAATCTGATTCTTTGCCAGGTCTTTCATGGGAACCCCAGCTTCTCCTGGGCCGCGGAACTGGATTTTCTATTCTATATGTAGACTAAATAAAATGGCACTTGAAAAAACACCGGGAGCTGCATTTCATAAGAATAGAAGATGTTCCTGAGATTTGGCCAAGACGCCTCCTGCGAGGCAGGAACCTACGTAAGATGTGTAGGCTGGAGTCTGACCCATGAACTGTGTCACCAAGGGCCCGGACCTAAGGACATGGCTGCTGTTGCCGGTATTCTATGCTCCCTCCAGTCTCCTTTCTCGATGTGGTCAAAATCTGGTCATTAATTCTGGTAGCCAAAATTGTAGGGGTCATAACGTGGTAGCATCAAGACTAAGGCCTCATGCACATGACCGTATCCGTTTTGCGGTCCGCAAACCATAAATTATGGATGCTAAAAGTATCGATGCAGCCCATCTGCATGCAGCAATTTCCTTATAAGAAAGGGCTATTCTTGTTCTCAAAATGGACAAGAACTGGACATGCTGAGATCCAGGTGCTGTTCATATTTTTTGTGGACCCATGAAAATTAATGGGTCAGTGTGAAATCTGCGTTCATGTGCATGAGGCCTTAATGACGCAAAAAATGCTAGAGTCATTGAAGGGATCTCATCCTGAGAAGAAACCAAAGAGCCAAGGAACCTTTAGTCCTTTGGGGCTTGGCTGAGGCATAGTGGGATCTTAAAGACTATGCTGTTGGGGAAGTACCCATTTAACAAGAGAATTGGAGGGTCCTAAGAACTGGTTCACATTGGCCAATGTGGGCATTTTTTCCCTTTTTGATCCATCTTGTAGCTCCTGACAGATGTCCATGGTGGGGTTTGCTCACCAAACATGGTTCTGCAAAGTTCCTTCATCTATGCCCAAATCACAAGAGGAACTGAAAAAAAAAAATTTGGAGTCTTGAACCTTGATTCGATTTTCTGAGAACATCCTCGATATATTGTAGCGACTGAAGATGAGCAGGGGATGTGTGTGTCTGGGGTACACCAACCTATGTATTAATTGCTGTTGCAATGCCCACCACTGTCCCTCTCCTCCAGGCAATCACAGGAAGCAGTGTCACCTGCCTTCCCAGTGTCACCTGCCTTCCCTGTCACAGCAGTCAGGATCCACTTTCCTTACACAGCCCAACAGCACTGGGCCCAACCACCTGCGTCCCATATATCTTTCTAGCTTGCTGGTTCTAAGGGAAGATGTGTTGTTCTGTTTGTCTGCCCATGTGCCCACCTCTGCCTGTTTTCCGATTCTGACCGTTTACTGACTGACCTGACTTTAGCCTGTTTAATGTATTAATCCTTTGCTGCCTGCCCTGACCTCGGACAAGTTTTAAGGATATGCTCGAACTCTGCCTTCCCTGATCGCTGCCTGTTCCTGACTACAAGTATTGACTGACAGCTCAGTGCTTTGCATCAGTGTCTCGGACCCGCAGTGGGTCAGCTGTCAACCACACTGGAACTATTCCAAGAGGTAGTAACCCAGTGGCTTCCCTGTAACGAAGTCCATATCCCTGTATAGAGGTCAAAGAATGTATACCAGGGGAACACCCTTACTACTAGCACTAAGTCAAACTGTCAAACTGGTTGGTTGGTGCAGTGGCTTCACATCCCCTTCCCATAAGCAATTAATCAAAATTACCTTGTGTTGAAGCCTCCTAGCTATGTCTGCCAGATGTATCTTGGCCTTGTCTCGGACGCCCACTGACGGGTGCCAGGATAACATTTGTGTTCTTCTAAAACAATGTGCTGTTTCAAAACAAGGAGAGAAAATTGTAAGCAGGATGTATTCACCTATCAATCCTGAGCTGAATTACCCACAAGGCAACCATGCCAGATGCCTAGGGAGCTTATGGGTAAGCACAACAAACTACTGTATTGGCTTGAACTATATCACAATGACAGTTGCATTGGTCTGGAATCTACCTGAGAAGACTAAAAGTACAAAAACACAAGAGAGGAACTGGGATATTTTGTACAATTTTGGTATCTAATTATGCAAAGATTAAAATTCTAATAATTTGTCATGCAACAAAATATCTGAATTGTTAGAAATCTAGATGGGCGCCAACCAAATTAATCCTCCAAGTCCACATTGGCTCCTGATAGCCACTTTCATATTAGGGATTCAGTAATGAAAGCTGCTGGAGGAATTTGCCTTCTACTGACAGTAATCTGAAGGCTTCAGTCATACCCTGCTCACCTCCGGGGCTGCTGTCCCGCTCTCCCCTGTTGCCTCTTGTGGCCGGTATCCTCCCTAATCTTTTTCTTAAGGGCTTTGGGCTTGGCTTCATGCCATGGCTCACCTGGGTCAACTTCTCTGTTTCCAAACAAATGTCTAGATGGCAAAGTCCTCTTTAGGACCCTTCCCCCACCTTCCTGTGTCTGAGCAATAAGGTAAACTTGGTGCTGGTGGCTGCTACCCTTGTCCTCAGGCCTCCTGTACCAGTTTGACCTGCCATCAGAGTACTGTTGTGCAAAATGTTGCCTGTCTTGCTGTTGCTAATGGAGACTTCTTCTGGGCTTACTGACTTGAAGACTCATCTCAGCAAAGTCCAGAACCCTGTGAAGGGGTTACATGAACAATACTAGGGAATCCCTTAGGCTTTTCTCCAGGGGTTTTCCCTAAACTAAATCCAGTAGGTCCACATCATCTCCAACAAGATGCGCGATAGTCCCTTCTACTATAGAATTCTTACTGATGCCAGGGGTAGGGCTGTGACAAAAGCTAAGTCCTTGAGTTGGCCTCAACTAGTAAGATGTTAAATATTTTATTCATCCAGTTCAGAATTCAGTGTACTATAGGAGGTCCCACAGTGGTTGTCAACTAACTTTCTTAGTCATCTCTCCTGAAAAAAAGAGATTACAGAATGATTTATGCAAGGTAACCTATGGATGGCTCATACCATAATAAAGGACCTCCATGTAGTTTGTGGACCCACCCTTTAAGTATGGACTCATGGGACTAAAAATAAAAAAATTAGGAGATCCTTGCTCTTCTTGGCCGCTATGTACATGGCCTCTTGCTGAAGACTCGATAGTTTTTGGTTCCTTCTTATAGTCATCAATTTTTTCATCATCGTTAAGGTATTTTGTTAATTACCAAAATATTTACTGAAAAATAAATTAGTGGAATTTTTTAAACCCTGATGCACAACGAGCAGAGAATGAAAATAAATACTCGGCAGGAATAGTTGGGATGATTTGTAAGATGCTTCGTCCTCAGTAAACATCTTATTGCAGAAGATTATGTCCCAGTGTATCTGTTTATGTTAGGGGATCAACGGGACGCGGCGGGATCGGGAAGAGCAGGGTGTGGCCTTACTGGACACCACCCGTCCTTATCCCCTTCATCAATACTGAGTCATGTTATGTTTATAAACAGGCATTATGCTGCTAATAGGAGGTAGGGGTCAAACGGCGGTAGCAGACTAAACTAGTTCTAGATCACAGATGGTCTTTCCTTCCATCCCTAAGTACAAACATTGGCTAACTATTTATGTCAGAGAGGCCCATGGATGAAAAATGTTGAGGGCTCCCCATTCCCACTTCTAGGACCCAGGCCCCTTCTGATGACCCATAACAGCCACGTATAGGAAAGGTGGCCATAAATGAGAATGACTCTAATTTCTGAAGTTTATGTGAATTTTGGAAACAGCTAGCCAGCTACTTGGCATGCTTTGCCATCTTTTTTTGATTGGATAGTAATGTTGCAAATCCATTAGGGGACCCCAGTTTATGAAAAGGGGGGCTACAGAGAAGAGAAGGACATACAGCAAGATTAAGTTAGTCTTCAAGTTAGTGGATGCCCTAGGGCAAATGCACCTTATTGACTTCTTATAGTCTAGCTGAGATATTAGAAACAGATGGAGACCACCTTGGGGCACCAGGTTGCCACTGATGTCACTGGATCAAAAAAATAGTTTGAGACACACCATTGGTCAACTGGTTTTCAAAAATTGGTGAAAAGTCATCTGCTCTATTATGTCTTTGGTTCACCCCTGGGACATGTTGACATAGCACTAAAGGACCAGTCTGTGGCATGTTTCCATTCTGACCTTAAGGGTTCTGTTTCTAAGAAATTTGGAGAATGGTGGCTAACTGTCCCTGACTGGCACTTTAGAAGATATTTTATGGGAACAATCATGCACTCTAGCATTGACCAAGCATCATTAGATCTATTTTAGGCAAAGTGCTTGGTGATATCATGGTCAGCCCTAGCGTTCATACTTTTCTAAGCTCTAGGTGGACAGGGATTCTTGTTTATGTAGCAATATGTCCTCTATGCCCAATTTGCAGATTTCTTGTATGGACAACCTCCTGTTCCATCTTCACATATGTTCTGATAAAATGTTTGTTCAATCCCCCCAAGATTTTTTCATGGTAGAAGGGATTTTGGAGCAATTTGGCAGATACTCTGCTCAACACTATTACTACGAGGGCATTCCAAGTACATTTTAGGTTACCAGCTGCAAAAAGCTGTAGTTTAAACTCAAGGAGAACTCCTCAGAAGATGACTCTATAATCTTAAAGGTCAAAGAACCTCAACAGTCACTCTTTATTCTTCTTTCCATTTACAAATGAAGACGAGGCCAAGTGACTTTCATTGCCAACTATTAAAATAGCTTTCTCTACACTGTCTCTTCTAGTAGTAACAATGACTAGAAAATGTACATTTTGGATTTTTTTTAAATTGGATTTTTCTTGATATGACTGGTAACCCTTGCCTGTGTGTAAGTCACTACTCTTTTGCCCTGACACTAAGCAGGATCATTTACAAAACCAAAGGATCCCATGTTGGGTACATGGTCTATAACAATAATCAACCCCAAAGGTCCAGCAAACGGGAATAATTTACTCTGGTGGGCCCAAGAAACTCTGGTCTTGACTTAAGGCTTTCCTCTACACCCAGTACTTCCCGGCTTCCTGGTTTTGACATCTGGCCTGTGTTCTTATTATGACTTCTGGTTTGTAGCATCCTCATTGTTCTCCTAATGACCCCTGGCTTCACTTTCACTCTGATTCCACATCCGTTCCTGACAATTTTACAGTTCGCCTACAACCTAAGAATCGAACTAGGAAGTAATGGTCCTCCGTACAAGAGTGAAGAATGGAGTACAAGAAGATTTCTTAGACACCACACTTCAGTTTAGACAGAAATTTGAGGATCGAGTTCTATGGTGAGAATTGTAACACTGATCAAGCTTTTTTCTTGGTGGACAATCCATTTGTGACATAGAGTATGTAACTAGAGACATACAATCATAGTCGGCCATGTTGCGCATATACAGGTCCTTCTAAAAAAATTAGCATATTGTGATAAAGTTCATTATTTTCTGTAATGTACTGATAAACATTAGACTTTCATATATTTTAGATTCATTACACACCAACTGAAGTAGTTCAAGCCTTTTATTGTTTTAATATTGATGATTTTGGCATACAGCTCATGAAAACCCAAAATTCCTATCTCAAAAAATTAGCATATCATGAAAAGGTTCTCTAAACGAGCTATTAACCTAATCATCTGAATCAACTAATTAACTCTAAACACCTGCAAAAGATTCCTGAGGCTTTTAAAAACTCCCAGCCTGGTTCATTACTCAAAACCGCAATCATGGGTAAGACTGCCGTACCTGACTGCTGTCCAGAAGGCCATCATTGACACCCTCAAGCAAGAGGGTAAGACACAGAAAGAAATTTCTGAATGAATAGGCTGTTCCCAGAGTGCTGTATCAAGGCACCTCAGTGGGAAGTCTGTGGGAAGGAAAAAGTGTGGCAGAAAACGCTGCACAACGAGAAGAGGTGACCGGACCCTGAGGAAGATTGTGGAGAAGGACCGATTCCAGACCTTGGGGGACCTGCGGAAGCAGTGGACTGAGTCTGGAGCAGAAACATCCAGAGCCACCGTGTACAGGCGTGTGCAGGAAATGGGCTACAGGTGCCGCATTCCCTAGGTCAAGCCACTTTTGAACCAGAAACAGTGGCAGAAGCGCCTGACCTGGGCTACAGAGAAGCAGCACTGGACTGTTGCATGTCATTCGGAAATCAAGGTGCCAGAGTCTGTAGGAAGACTGGGGAGAGGGAAATGCCAAAATGCCTGAAGTCCAGTGTCAAGTACCCACAGTCAGTGATGGTCTGGGGTGCCATGTCAGCTGTTGGTGTTGGTCCACTGTGTTTTATCAAGGGCAGGGTCAATGCAGCTAGCTATCAGGAGATACAGGAGCACTTCATGCTTCCATCTGCTGAAAAGCTTTATGGAGATGAAGATGTCATTTTTCAGCACGACCTGGCACCTGCTCACAGTGCCAACACCACTGGTAAATGGTTTACTGACCATGGTATTACTGTGCTCAATTGGCCTGCCAACTCTCCTGACCTGAACCCCATAGAGAATCTGTGGGATATTGGGAAGAGAAAGTTGATAGACGCAAGACCCAACACTCTGGATGAGCTTAAGGCCGCTATCGAAGCATCCTGGGCCTCCATAACACCTCAGCAGTGCCACAGGCTGATTGCCTCCATGCCACGCCGCATTGAAGCAGTCATTTCTGCAAAAGGATTCCCGACCAAGTATTGAGTGCAGAACTGAACATAATTATTTGAAGGTTGACTTTTTTTGTATTAAAAACACTTTTATTTTATTGGTCGGATGAAATATGCTAATTTTTTGAGATATGAAATTGGGGTTTTCATGAGCTGTAGCCAAAATCATCAATATTAAAACAATAAAAGGCTTGAACTACTTCAGTTGTGTGTAATGAATCTAAAATATATGAAAGTCTAATGTTTATCAGTACATTACAGAAAATACTGAACTTTATCACAATATGCTAATTTTTTGAGAATGACCTGTAGTTCGATATAGAAGAAAGACTGCTCACCACCTTGTAAATTCGCTTGCACGGGAAGGGATCGCTCCCACTATAAAATCAGAATAAATCCCAGCAGGCGTATGGATTTTTTTTTCAATGCTTTACTGATCCATACACAGATTGATCCATACAGAGGACGCGTTTCGGCCCGTCCAGCCTTCCTCAACTGCATGTTTAACAACTGAAGATATCACATATTTATAGGCTTAGTCACATGACCCTGCCAATCAATTTAAACAGGAAATGACATCACATCGCAATTAGTATCAACACATTTGTAATATCCTTGCAAATACTACGATGAACAGGTGCCCTTATGAATATACATAACAAGAGTCTCCTCCCATCATGATCATGTCGTAGTAGTCTGCAAAGAAACATAGAAAAAATCAAATTAAAAACACATCACTTCATAATCCCTGATCAGACCCTTGGGATGTAAAGTATCAAGGGTGTGGATCCAGAACGCCTCCCTTTTGAGTAACAACTTTTTCAGACCCCCCCCCCTCTCCGTGGTAAATGTACCCGCTCAATGACTTGGTATTTCAATTGTGATATGGAATGATTGTTATTATGGAAATGTAACGGTATAGGGAATAGAAGCTGCACTGCATACAGTGGAGACAAGGGAAAGTGCCTCCCTTCTGATTAGTGAGTGTACTCTGCAATGGGGCCTTCTCCATGGTGCCCATATCTGAGTGAACGAGATGATCTCTCAAACTGAGATTGCGTCTATTGCATATAAGTGGTGGGTTTTTAAATTCCACTATAGTGGGGTATGCGTTCTCCAAAATATGCCAGTGTCTGCGCACCACATTGTCCAGTTGGTGATTCGGTGGATGATATTTATGTATAAGTGCTATGCGCTTACCGTTATCTCTTGGTGGAGCTCGTACCCCACTAGCACTTATTGCTGTGGATAAAATAACACGAGGATAACCTCTCTCCAGAAACCGGGACGTCATCTCGTTCACCCTCACATCCTGCATTTTCAAATCTGTCACAATCTTCTTCACTCTCATATACTGCGATTTTGGAATCGATTTTTTAAGAGAAGGAGGATGTGCACTGCGATAATGCAGGATACTATTCCTGTCTGTATTTTTTCGATATAAATCAGTGCATAAAATTCCCCCTTCCTGCTTGAGTATTGTGACATCTAGAAAATGCACAGATGTCTGATCATATGTAATAGTGAATTTTAATTCCTCCCAGACCCCATTCAGATATTCAAACAGCTGGAGGAGTGGGTGCTTTTCCATACTAGTGCGAATTTTGGTAAATATTCATTTGGATATACAAGGCACTGTTCAAACGACGACATGTAAATATTTGCGTAGGGCGGGGCCACATTCGCACCCATCGCCGTCCCACGCTGCTGCCCGTAAAAATGATCTCCAAAAAGAAAATAGTTCTCCTATAGAACTACAAACCGGATTCCAAAAAAGTTGGGACACTATACAAATCGTGAATAAAAACTGAATGCAATGATGTGGAGATGCCAACTTCTAATATTTTATTCAGAATAGAACATAAATCACGGAACAAAAGTTTAAACTGAGAAAATGTACCATTTTAAGGGAAAAATATGTTGAATCAGAATTTCATGGTGTCAACAAATCCCCAAAAAGTTGGGACAAGGCCATTTTCACCACTGTGTGGCATCTCCCCTTCTTCTTACAACACTCAACAGACGTCTGGGGACCGAGGAGACCAGTTTCTCAAGTTTAGAAATAGGAATGCTCTCCCATTCTTGTCTAATACAGGCCTCTAACTGTTCCATCGTCTTGGGCCTTCTTTGTTGCACCTTCCTCTTTATGATGCGCCAAATGTTCTCTATAGGTGAAAGATCTGGACTGCAGACTGGCCATTTCAGTACCCGGATCCTTCTCCTACGCAGCCATGATGTTGTGATTGATGCAGAATGTGGTCTGGCATTATCTTGTGGAAAAATGCAGGGTCTTCCCTGAAAGAGATGACGTCTGGATGGGAGCATATGTTGTTCTAGAACCTGAATATATTTTTCTGCATTGATGGTGCCTTTCCAGACATGCAAGCTGCCCATGCCACACGCACTCATGCAACCCCATACCATCAGAGATGCAGGCTTCTGAACTGAGCGTTGATAACAACTTGGGTTGTCCTTGTCCTCTTTGGTCCGGATGACATGGCGTCCCAGATTTCCAAAAAGAACTTCGAATCGTGACTCGTCTGACCACAGAACAGTCTTCCATTTTGCCACACTCCATTTTAAATGATCCCTGGCCCAGTGAAAACGCCTGAGCTTGTGGATCTTGCTTAGAAATGGCTTCTTCTTTGCACTGTAGAGTTTCAGCTGGCAACGGCGGATGGCACGGTGGATTGTGTTCACTGACAATGGTTTCTGGAAGTATTCCTGAGCCCATTCTGTGATTTCCTTTACAGTAGCATTCCTGTTTGTGGTGCAGTGTCGTTTAAGGGCCCGGAGATCACGGGCATCCAGTATGGTTTTACGGCCTTGACCCTTACCCGCAGAGATTGTTCCAGATTCTCTGAATCTTCGGATGATGTTATGCACAGTTGATGATGATAGATGCAAAGTCTTTGCAATGTTTCGCTGGGTAACACCTTTCTGATATTGCTCCACTATCTTTCTGCGCAACATTGTGGGAATTGGTGATCCTCTACCCATCTTGGCTTCTGAGAGACACTGCCACTCTGAGAAGCTCTTTTTACCCAATCATGTTGCCAATTGACCTAATTAGTGTTAATTGGTCTTCCAGCTCTTCGTTATGCTCAAATTTACTTTTTCCAGCCTCTTATTGCTACTTGTCCCAACTTTTTTGGGGATTTGTTGACACCGTGAAAATTTGAATCAACGTATTTTTCCTTTAAAATGATACATTTACTCGGATTAAACGTTTGATCCGTCGTCTACGTTCTATTACAAATAAAATATTGACATTTGCCATCTCCACATCATTGCATTCAGTTTTTATTCACAATTTGTTTAGTGTCCCAACTTTTTGGGAATCCGGTTTGTAAATTCAACAAATTGACTAAGCCTTTAAATATGTGATATGTTCAGTTGTTAAACATGCAGTTGGGGAAGGCTGGATGGTGCCAAAACACGATGTGTGAGGATCAATCTGTGTATGGATCAATAACGCATTGAAGAAAAAAATCAATACGCCTGCTGGGATTTATTCCGATTTTATAGTGGGTGCGATCCCTTCCTGTGCAAGCGAATTTACAAGGTGGTGAGCTGTCTTTCTTCTATCGAATTGTTTGTTTGAGGCATGCTCCCACCATACTGATGATGAGTGGTACGAATACCATCAGTTTCAACGAAGAAGATGCGACTTGGATCCTGTCACAAGTGACCTCTTCAATCGATTTTTTAACAATCCCTATGAGTGAATTAAAGAAAAGGCATTGGGAGAGAGAATCCAGGAGACTAGCATCATACGAACTACATGCCGTAACCCTGGCTGAGTATTTTAAACTGAAACGGATCCCGAGGGGGATGCGAGTTAATCTCCGTCCTACCTTTTTTTCGGAAGATCAACAGTATTGTGCGGACTTTGAGAAGATCATAAATAAATGTTTATTGGACATTATTTTACTAACAGTTAATCGACTTCAGAAAGCGATTGGAGAATTAAAGGAGGGCATTGTTACGACTGAACAGCAGCTGCAAGATTCACTAAACTCAAATGAGTTTGAAAAACTGAAAGGCACTGTGGAGAAATATATCGACACCTACCGAAGGGAGACGCAAGAAAAGATAAGATCGAAATTACTCCGAGATAGTGACGATTATTTATTAAATCGAGTGTATCGATGGCAGGATACATCATTCAGGTCTCGTCCTGGTTACAGGGGAGGATACAGGCCGGGAAATTAATATATCTCCAGCTCCGGCAGCGATTCAAATGATTCCCAAGTTACACGCTCTTTTTTCAGGCGGGGCCAAGGACGCCGTCCGCCACAAGGAAACGCCGGGCGGGCAGCAAGCATCGGAGATTCCGAAAGATCGATACAGCCGACGGTGACCACGCGATCCCAGGTAGGACACAGTCCATAGTGATTTATTTATCATCGAAAGTTATTTTATGTGAAACGATTGAGATGCTTGAGAAAAGTCTTTCCTTCTCTCCTACGAATAACATGGATACTTTCGAATTAGATGCGGAATTACAAAAGTTTTTCCGTAAGATCAGATTGAAAACCCATTTTGCTCAGAAAGATTCCCCCAGTATTATGAAGGATATGAGTTTGGATGGGGGTGGTGGTTATTTGAGGTTGACTGACCTGGATTTGCCAGTCAAGAGCCGCTTTACCCCCCAAAAAAGCTATCATTCCATCGAGACATTTGTTCATCTTGTCACTAAAGAAATACAACAGAAGTTGGACATAATAAAGAGGGGTGATCTTTCGATTATGCAGAATATTACCACAGAAGAAAGGAGAGCTGTGCACGATTTGATGGGGATAAGTCCCTTATTGTGAAACCCTCCGATAAAGGCGGATCGATTGTCATTATGAATAAGGTTCAATATTTACAAGAAGTTTACCGCCAACTGTCCGACACTGACACCTATAGGAAATTGGATCACAACCCAGTTTTTCGAATGAAGGAAAAGATCATGGGGTTGGTGACTGAATATAAGGTTCAGGGAATCTTCGACGAGAAGTTGAGCGAATTTTTGGTCAATCACTCACCGGTGACACCTGTGTTCTACATATTGCCAAAGGTGCATAAAACCTTGATAAATCCACCAGGCCGACCCATTGTGGCTTTGTCACGAGGGTGTCAAGAGCCACGCCTGACTCCGTTGTACCCGGGGTCAGGAGGTCGCAGCGGTTGGCTGCACGCTCTATGTCAGATAGGGAAGTTTCCTTATTGTAGCTTTCTGGGTTTGCTTTACAAACCCTTTTGGCTCACTCAGGGATCCGTAGCTCCTTCTCTCAGCTGTTCCTTGTCCAGCACTCCCAATCCTCCTTATATTCCCCTCTCACACTTCTCTGGTTGCCAGATATAGAGCTTCCTGCCTGGACATCTATTCTGACCCACTGGAGCTGTGTTGCTGCGTTCTCTGAGTGTTGCCTTAGAACGCTACCCTCCGGATCCCTGTTGGACCTTTGTGGACAATTGTTGCCGTCCACCTGGGTGTTTGTGTTTGTCTGTGTTTGTCTGTCCTCTCCCTGGTGTTTCCCTCTTAGTGCAGTGGTGAGGACTAGCGATCCCACCGGCCCGTTCATTATCTAGGGCTCATCTCAGGGAAAGCCAGGGTTTAGGCACGTGATCGCCGCACGGGTGAGGAACCCGTCTAGGGACGACAGGGCAGGCAGGTACCAGCTGCAAGGTGAGTTAGGGGTCACCACCTTTCCCTCTCCCTTGTGCAGGGCTTTCCCTGTTTTCCTCCCTGTGTGTGTTGCCGGTCATTACATTATATCTGGCCCTTATTTTTGTGTAGGTAAAAAAAAAAAAAAAAAAAAAAAAAAATTTTACCTACTTAGAATCCAGTATGGATCCAATTGCTGCTCTGTCCGAACAATTTCATGGCCTGTCTTTGGAGGTGGCAGGATTGAAGGCGTCGGTCCTCCAGCAACAGCAGCAATTACAACAGACCGCAAGCCCAGCGGTTGCTACTGGTAACCAGGTTGTTGCGGAACCCAAGGTCCCTCTCCCTGACAGATTTTCTGGGGGAAGGGACAAGTTTTTGACGTTCCGTGAGGCCTGTAAACTATACTTTAAACTGCGTCCTTACTCCTCTGGTAATGAAGAACAGCGGGTGGGTGTTGTTATTTCCCTGCTGCAGGGGGACCCGCAGTCCTGGGCGTTCTCTTTACCTACTGATTCCCAGGCTCTTCGGTCAGTGGATGAGTTTTTCGGGGCCTTGGGTCTCATATATGACGACCCTGACCGAGTCGCACTGGCTGAATCAAAATTACGGAGACTCCTACAAGGAGAGCGGCCGGTAGAGGAGTATTGCTCTGACTTCCGTAGGTGGGCTACGGATACCCAATGGAACGACCCGGCTCTCAGGAGTCAGTTCTGCTCTGGGTTATCCGAAAGGGTTAAGGATGCGCTTGCATTGTATGAGACCCCCTTTTCCCTTGATGCAGTTATGTCCCTTTCTATCCGTATAGATAGACGCCTTAGGGACAGGTTGAAAAAACCGGAAACATTGATAACCCCTCCCAAGCAGCAGTTAGTCTGTACGGACATAGACGAGCCTATGCAGCTAGGAGGAACTACTCGTCAGGTCCGTCCTCCTGAGGTTCGCCGTAGGCGTGGGGGTTGTTTTTTTTGTGGGGAGTGGGGTCATTTCATTAACGTCTGTCCTTCTTTCCTCAGAAACAAAAAAACCATCGGAAAACTACTAACCCCAGGCGGTGTGGAGGATGTCAGCCGGGGGGTATACGTTTCCTCCATACGTACATCGCAATTTTTGTTGCCAGCGGTTATTGTTTTTGGTGATAAGACAGAGACTGTTTCTTTCTTTCTAGACAGTGGAGCAGGGGTAAATTTGATAGATGCCCATTTTGCCCGCACTATGGGTTTGTCTCTCTGTACGTTACAGAGACCTATTCCCATATTTGCTATAGATTCTGCTCCTCTGTCTCAGAGAAACCTCACCCACATCGTTCATAATTTACACCTTCGGGTAGGGGACCACCATAACGAGATGCTTTCATGTTATGTTCTGGAGGGGCTTCCCACTCCGGTGGTGCTGGGCCTACCCTGGTTGGTAGCGCACAATCCAGTGGTGGATTGGCAGGCCAGGGAGATATTGGAGTGGAGTGAGCCGTGCAGAGAAAATTGCTTAAATAGCAATTGCTTAGTCGCCTCCATAACTACCCTACCTACATTTGTTTCGGACTTTGAGGACGTTTTTTCTGAAAAGGGTTGTCAGAAGTTACCACCTCATCGTCCTTATGATTGCCCGGTTAACCTCATTCCCGGCGCAAAATTACCCAAGACCAGGTTATATAATCTTTCAGGTCCAGAGAGACAAGCCATGAAGGATTATATCTCCGAGAGTTTGGCTAAGGGACACATCAGACCCTCTTCTTCACCCGTGGCTGCAGGGTTTTTCTTTGTTAAAAAGAAAGATGGGGGCCTGCGTCCTTGCCTAGATTTTCGTGAATTAAATCGGATAACCATCCGAGACCCATACCCTCTTCCTCTCATTCCTGACCTGTTTAACCAGATTGCGGGTGCTAGGTGGTTCTCCAAACTCGATCTTAGGGGGGCCTACAATCTGATTCGTATCAAGGAGGGGGATGAGTGGAAGACAGCTTTTAACACCCCTGAGGGGCATTATGAAAATCTAGTTATGCCTTTCGGCCTGACCAATGCTCCTGCCATCTTTCAACATTTCGTTAATGACATTTTTAGTCATCTAATCGGCAGGTTTGTGGTAATATACCTAGATGATATCTTAATTTATTCGTCTGATCTGAAGACACATGAGGAGCATGTCAGACAAGTACTACAGGTCCTACGGACGAATGAATTATATGCTAAAATTGAAAAATGTGTTTTTGCCGTTCAGGAGATACAATTCCTAGGTTATTATTTATCTGCGTCAGGTTTCCGTATGGATCCTAGGAAGGTCCAGGCAATTTTGGATTGGGATCTTCCTGAGAACCTCAAAGCACTACAACGGTTCTTGGGCTTTGCGAATTTCTATAGGAAATTCATTAAAAATTATTCGGTGATCGTAAAACCCCTTACTGACATGACTAGGAAGGGGACTGATTTTTCTAAATGGTCTGACGCCGCTAAAGTTGCTTTTTCCTCTCTAAAAGAGAGGTTTACCTCAGCACCTGTACTAGTCCAACCTGATGTCTCTCAGCCTTTTATTGTTGAAGTCGATGCATCAGAGGTGGGAGTGGGGGCTGTGCTGTCTCAGGGTCCGGCTCCTGGCAAATGGCGTCCTTGTGCTTTCTTTTCTAAAAAACTATCTGCAGCGGAACAGAACTACGATATTGGCAATAGGGAACTGTTAGCTATTAAACTTGCGTTTGAGGAGTGGCGTCACTTTTTAGAGGGGGCAGTCCACCCCGTCACTGTGTTTACGGACCACAAAAATCTGCTGTACCTCGAATCAGCTAAGCGTCTCACCCCTAGACAGGCTAGGTGGTCGCTATTTTTTACCAGGTTTAACTTTGTGATTACCTATCGTCCTGGGGTAAAGAATACCAAGGCTGATGCACTATCTCGTTGTTTCCCTGGAGGGGGTAATGTGAGTGATCCGGTACCCATTCTACAAAGAGGAGTAGTTGTCTCTGCGGTACACTCTGCCTTGGAGGGGAAGGTGTTAGAGGCCCAGGGGGACGCCCCGGTCTCTTGCCCTTCAGAGAAGTTGTTTGTACCGTTGAACCTACGTCTCGAATTATTAAAGGAACATCATAATTCGGCACTTGCTGGGCACCCGGGTAGTAAAGCAACCTTAGAGCTATTGTCTCGTCGTTTTTGGTGGCCAAGGTTGCGTCAGGATGTATTGGATTTTGTGTCTTCTTGTTCTACCTGTGCGCGCGCAAAAGTTTCACATACACGTCCTGCAGGGTCTCTATTACCACTCGTCATTCCCAATAGACCATGGACACATCTGTCTATGGATTTTATCACTGACTTACCTTTGTCTGCGGGTAAAACAGTGATTTTGGTAGTAGTGGACAGGTTTAGCAAAATGGCACACTTTATTGCGTTACCCGCACTACCTAATGCTAAAACTCTTGCTCAGGTATTCGTCAGTGAGATCGTGAAGCTTCACGGGGTCCCCTCCGATGTTGTTTCGGATCGGGGAACCCAGTTTATTTCTAAATTTTGGAAAGCTTTTTGTTCCCGTTTAGGGGTTCACTTGTCCTTTTCCTCAGCTTTCCATCCTCAGTCGAATGGACAGACTGAGCGTACCAACCAAAACCTGGAGACATATCTAAGATGTTTTGTGTCTGAAAACCAAGAGTTGTGGTCGTCATATTTACCGTTAGCTGAGTTTGCCATAAATAATCGCCGTCAGGAATCCACTGGCAATGTCACCTTTTCTTGGTGCATATGGTTTTCATCCCCAATTCTGTACTTTCAAAGAGGGGGGGTCTTCTGGGGTTCCCGAAGAGGAACGGTTTTCGTCATCTCTTTCATCAGTATGGCAGAAGGTGCAAGCTAACTTGAAAAATATGGGAGGTAAATACAAATGCATGGCTGATAAGAGACGGTCGCCAGGTCCGGACCTAGGAGTGAATGACTATGTGTGGCTGTCTACAAGGAATATCAAGTTGAAGGTTCCCTCTTGGAAACTGGGTCCTAGGTTTATTGGTCCTTACAAGATTGTAGCCATCATCAACCCCGTGGCTTTTCGCCTGGAGTTACCTCAGACTTTTAAAATCCATAATGTCTTTCATAAGTCGTTACTCAAAAAATATGTTCCACCTCTAGAACCGTCACCGCTGCCACCCCCTCCTGTTGTCGTGGATGGTAGTTTGGAATTTCAGATATCCAAAATTGTTAATTCTCGTCGGGTCCGCCGCTCTCTCCAATATCTGGTGCACTGGAGAGGTTACGGTCCCGAGGAAAGAATGTGGGTTCCTGCGTCTGAGGTAAACGCCGACAGGCTAGTCCGGATTTTTCATGCCTCTCATCCTGAGAGACCTGGTCCTGAGTGTCCGGAGGCCCCTCGTAGAGAGGGGGGTACTGTCACGAGGGTGTCAAGAGCCACGCCTGACTCCGTTGTACCCGGGGTCAGGAGGTCGCAGCGGTTGGCTGCACGCTCTATGTCAGATAGGGAAGTTTCCTTATTGTAGCTTTCTGGGTTTGCTTTACAAACCCTTTTGTCTCACTCAGGGATCCGTAGCTCCTTCTCTCAGCTGTTCCTTGTCCAGCACTCCCAATCCTCCTTATATTCCCCTCTCACACTTCTCTGGTTGCCAGATATAGAGCTTCCTGCCTGGACATCTATTCTGACCCACTGGAGCTGTGTTGCTGCGTTCTCTGAGTGTTGCCTTAGAACGCTACCCTCCGGATCCCTGTTGGACCTTTGTGGACAATTGTTGCCGTCCACCTGGGTGTTTGTGTTTGTCTGTGTTTGTCTGTCCTCTCCCTGGTGTTTCCCTCTTAGTGCAGTGGTGAGGACTAGCGATCCCACCGGCCCGTTCATTATCTAGGGCTCATCTCAGGGAAAGCCAGGGTTTAGGCACGTGATCGCCGCACGGGTGAGGAACCCGTCTAGGGACGACAGGGCAGGCAGGTACCAGCTGCAAGGTGAGTTAGGGGTCACCACCTTTCCCTCTCCCTTGTGCAGGGCTTTCCCTGTTTTCCTCCCTGTGTGTGTTGCCGGTCATTACAGGCTTTGATCGTCTCAGTGCTATCACCTTTGGCAACAGTGTTGGAAAAGGCGTTTACTCCATTAGTTAAGAATACCCGTTCTTTTCTTTTGGATACGTCTAATTTTTTGCAGGTGATCAGAGGTTTGGAGGATATACTTGAGGATAGTTGGTTGGTAACCATTGACGTAGTGAGCTTATATACATCAATTGAACATCAAAAAGGTATAGCGGCAATTACATTTTTCTGCTGAACAATGGCGATTTTTTCTCAATTTGTTAAATTTAGTTCTTTATGAGAACTATTTTCTTTTTGGAGATCATTTTTGCGGGCAGCAGCGTGGGACGGCGATGGGTGCGAATGTGGCCCCGCCTATCACAAATATTTACATGTCGTCATTTGAACAGTGCTTTGTATATCCGAATACATATTTTAAAAAATTTGTACTAGTATGGAAAAGGTTTATGACGTCCCGATTTCTGGAGAGAGGTTATCCTCGTGACATTTTATCCACAGCAATAAGTGCTAGTGGGGTACGAGCTCCACCAAGAGATAACGGTAAGCGCATAGCACTTATACATAAATATCATCCACTGAATCACCAACTGGACAATGTGGTGCGCAGACACTGGCATATTTTGGAGAAAACGTACCCCACTATAGTGGAGTTTAAAATCCCACCACTTACAGTACAGACCAAAAGTTTGGACACACCTTCTCATTCAAAGAGTTTTCTTTATTTTCATGACTATGAAAATTGTAGCTTCACACTGAAGGCATCAAAACTATGAATTATCACATGTGGAATTATATACATAACAAAAAAGTGTGAAACAACTGAAAATATGTCATATTCTAGGTTCTTCAAAGTAGCCACCTTTTGCTTTGATTACTGCTTTGCACACTCTTGGCATTCTCTTGATGAGCTTCAAGAGGTAGTCACCTGAAATGGTCTTCACTTCACAGGTGTGCCCTGTCAGGGTTAATAAGTGGGATTTCTTGCCTTATAAATGGGGTTGGGACCATCAGTTGCGTTGTGGAGATGTCAGGTGGATACACAGCTGATAGTCCTACTGAATAGACTGTTAGAATTTGTATTATGGCAAGAAAAAAGCAGCTTAGTAAAGAAAAAACGAGTGGCCATCATTACTTTAAGAAATGAAGGTCAGTCAGTTTGAAAAATTGGGAAAACTTTGAAAGTGTCCCCAAGTGCAGTCACAAAAACCATCAAGCGCTATAAAGAAACTGGCTCACATGCAGACTGCGCCCAAAATCTCCGCTGGTAATGCTGCCCATAATTGAAGAGCCTTTAAGGAGGGTGACTGTGGATCTGATTGGACCACTGTCCATTCCCAGCAGCTCTGGGAAACGCTTCATATTGACGGTAGCCTTGTCATCCATTCGGGTCGACAAGGTGGCCACCGCCTTGCTGGAGATTTTCTCCAGAGTGAGCTTTCCCCAGGAAATGCTCACCGACCGGGGGACCCAGTTCATGTCGCAATTGATGGAGTCCCTCTGTAGGCAAAGACAGGTGCAACATCTGGTGACCAGCCCGTACCATTCACAGACCAACGGCCTAATGGCACCGTAAAGCAGATGCTTAAAATGTTGGTCGACTCCCACAGGCATGACTGGGAGAGGTACCTCCCACATCTACTGTTTGCCTACAGAGAGGTCCCACAGGCCTCCAGGGGGTTCTCCCCCTTCAAGCTCCTGTATGGGCGATGTGTGCAGGGGCCCCTGGCTCTGGTGAAAGAGGCCTGGGAGGGAGATGTAGCCACCGTTGGAGTGTCGGTCACCGAGTATGTCATGCGCTTCTGGGACAAGATGCAGGCCTTATCGCACCTGGTGCACGATAGTATGGAGCGGGCCCAGGCCAACCAGAAGCGATGGTACGACCAGAACGCTTGCGAGAGGACCTACCAGGTGGGTCAAAAGGTATGGGTACTGTTCCCTGTACATCAGAACAAGCTTCAGGCGGCCTGGGAAGGCCCATACCTCGTGCATCAGCACCTTAATACTGTGACGTACTTGGTCACCCTGGACCATGCCTTTGGAAGGCAGAAGGCCTTCCACGTGAACTTGATGAAGGCACATCATGAAAAGGAAGGCATGTGCCCTCCCTGTCTGCAACCTCCCCGAAGAGGGCGAGGAGGAAACCCTCCTGGACATGCTCGCCCAGGTAAATGTGCGTGGGTCCATCGAGGATGTGGAGGTGGGCCAATAGCTCTTGAAGGACCAACGGTCCCAGCTATGGGCCACCCTTCACCCCTTCCGGGAGTTGTTCAGCAACAAGCCCGGAAGGACGGAGTTGGCCGTCCATCACGTGGACACTAGGGATCACCCCCTAATCCGGCGTTTAGCATATCGGGTTTCCCTGGAGGTGCAGCAGCACATGCACCAGGAGATTGATGAGA
This sequence comes from Bufo gargarizans, assembly GCF_014858855.1. Taxonomy (NCBI): domain Eukaryota; kingdom Metazoa; phylum Chordata; class Amphibia; order Anura; family Bufonidae; genus Bufo; species Bufo gargarizans. The sequence goes on from NC_058085.1 coordinate 9,224,384, forward strand.
TGCTGAAGCTGGGGGTCATCCAGGCATCCAACAGTGCTTGGGCCACGTCTGTGGTCCTCGTCCCAAAGAAGGACTGGACCACCCGATTCTGTGTGGACTACAGGGGACTCAACGCTGTCTCGGTCACCGATGCATACCCTATGCCACACATCGATGACCTGCTCAATCAGTTGGCCGGGTCCAGTACCTGACCATCATGGATCTGAGCCGGGGGTACTGGCAGATTCCCCTGACTCGTGAGGTGCAGGAACGCTCTGCCTTTATTACCCCCTTTGGATTGTATGAGTCCAGCGTGATGCCGTTCGGCATGAAGAATGCCCCTGCCACTTTTCAGCGGATGGTCAACACGCTGCTTAAGGGACTTGAGAAGTACGTGGCTGCGTACCTGGATGACATTGCCATCTTCAGTCCTACATGAATGGATCACCTACAGCACCTGACGCAGGTGCTGGGGTGGATCCACCAGGCAGGCTTGACCATCAAGCCAGAAAAGTGCCAGCTGGGCATGAGCGATGTCCACTACCTGGGGCACTGGGTAGGTCGGGGGGACCCTAAAGCCAGAGCCTGGGAAGGTGGATGCTATCACATCCTGGCCCACCCCCAGAACCAAAAAAAACAGGCAATGTCCTTCCTGGGCACCGCTGGTTACTATAGGAGGTTTGTCCCCCACTATAGTAGCCTCGCAAAGCCTTTGACAGACCTCACCAAGAAGAAGCTGCCCTCCACAGTCGATTGGACAAACGACTGCGAGACGGCCTTCCGGGCGCTGAAGGCCTCCCTCTCGAGCTTCCCTGTACTATAGGTAGCCGACTTCATGCAGCCGTTTATAGTACAGACCGACGCCAGTGATTTTGGCCTCTGTACTCAGCCAGGTCGACACTACAGATCAGGGACACCCCGTTCTGTACCTGAGTCGGAGGCTACTGCCGCGGGAGTGTCACGGCTGGCGGTGGGGGAAACCCCCAGCCGTGCGGTACCCGTAGATGTTGGGTCGCTGCAAGGCCAGGACCACAGGATCAGGGAGCAGGTCACCTCCTAAAGTCTCCCTGATCTGACCCTAACTCCTAACCTGCATGGGCCGACCTTTAGGGTAGGAGGACCCATGCGCTGGAACCTCGGGTCCCTACTATCCCTCCGCAGGTCCCTAGGCTAGGAGCTGGATAGACTACCTGTTCCTCCAGAACACGGAGGAACAGGAGCCTAGAAAGGCCAAGCTGGTAAATAAGGGGAAACCAATACACCTTATGGCAGTGGCAGGTATGTGGAACTACTACCTCACCTACCTGCCATAAACACACAGCCCGGAACCCATGCAAAAGTGCTGTCTGTCTAACAACCACAGAAAAGACAACAGCACACAACATACATCACACGGGGAACCAGGGAACCATAAGGTGCAACAAACCAGCAACCACATACACATAAACATAACATCAGACAAGGTAACAAAGGTTTTACTAACAAGGTTTTATGACCAGAAGGATGGTCCTCACCAGGCAGATGGAGGAGACAGGAGGCTGCTCCAGCCAGCATGGCTGAGAGCAACCTACTGAAGCCTGCAAGAGACTCAGGCTATATAGGCCAAAAGGCCACACCCACCAGTCAACCACACCCAGTGACAACACACACACTGGGAAGGGAGTTAACCCTTCCTACACCACAGAAGGGAAAACACCAACTAAAAGGGGAATAGCACACACACTCACTCACCTGTCACCGCTGGCAACGGCATGCGTGGCCACCGTGTCCTGCAGAACAACCAGCAGGCAGAGACCCTGCCACCACATGCACAACACCAGACGTTGCCGCGGACAACCACAGGTGAAGGGAGGTGTCCAAGTGCATACAACCTCGTGCACAACAAACAGACCAGGAAGTGCACACAAGCACAGACGAAGGACGTGCACACCCAAACACGATGCCAAGGGCAACCGCACGCATGCCTGTTATTCGCGGCAACCGCACCTGAGGCAAACCACTAAGTGCCCCCAGCTGCGGTTGCGACAACACCAGACCGCGGATAACCGCATGCGGCTCCCAAGGAGTCACGACCATGACCAGGGGTCGTGACAGGGAGGTGGTGTATTCCACAATGGAGAAGGAGTGCACTGGGCACTGCATCGGTTGCAGCCGCATTTATACAGGCGCCGCTTCACTGTGGATTCAGATCACAACCCCCTCAGCTGGTTAAGCACTGTATGCGGGACGAATGGGAGGCTGCTACGCTGGAGCCTAGCTCTCCAGCAGTATCACTTGACCATTCGCCACAAGAAGGGCGGTGACCATGGGAACACCGATGGGCTATCCCGGCAAGGAGACGGTGTGGATGGGCGCATAGGGAAACACAGGAATGTGCTGCCCCCTGGCGCCTTTTATAGGTGTTAGGAATATGAATTAATATTTACTCTCAGCCATGTCCTCAGGCCCACCATTTGCTGAAAGATGGCAGAGGAAATCAAGCTCCACAGGGGGGCCCTGCTTCAAAGCCACAGCCAGATAGCAGAAAACTCCTAGCAGTCCACATTTGATTACATTTCACCTCCAGTCAGACAGCTCGGACCCTGCAGGAAAACCCCCCGCAGGAGGTATTAGCCTTTGCCAAGATCAATGATACCTCCCAGACATGTTGGCACCTACATTTCATAAGGAATTGCAGGCGCAAACCAGATACATATTTGTGTGTCGGTGGCAATGATGAACGTGCCCATGGTCTTTGTTTGAGGATGGGATGCCAGGGAAGAGAGATATCGATATCTCCCCACAGAAACCAACTAACGGTACCATGTTTGGACTCTAGTTGTAGCTGGATCCCAGGTGGATCAATTGGGCCCGGAACCATCTCCTTGTGACATTCTGGTCTGGGGCTATGAGCCCTAAGGGGTTTTATGGGTCATTTGCTGCCAGCACCAGAGTAGGAGGGGTAGACCCTACCCATAGACGGGGAGGGGAGCGGCCGGCTACAGGTCATAAGCCCATGCAAGCCAGTGGGTGGGGTCTTTCTCTAAATCATCTAGATCATTGTGAAAATGTGTTTGGAGAGACCTGGAAACCTCTGACATCGCTGCCCCCCCTGTGACTGCAGCTAAGGATTATTCCACCATCATAGAACTTTCAACTACCCGGTAACTGACTTTTGCTCTGCTTAACCCTGTTGTACCTATATCCCCTGTATCTGTAACCTCAGACCACTGTATATATACTCTGTGTATTGTGTTATATCTAGTGTGCCCTTAAGGCGATTAAATCTATAATTTAATCTTGTGCTGTTCTGGTATCTCGACCACGAATCCCCACGTCCGTGTTTCGGCCTAGTTATAAGCTACCGCGGGTTGGTTTCTGACCCTATATAATCCTGTTAGCGGTCCGGGCTTATATCAAACGAGAAGCTGGTGGCAGATACCCGGGCTGAGACAGCGCTGTTTTCACTGCGGTAGTAGAAAGGCTCTCTCAGATTGTTGCCTCTCTGTGCCCGCGTCGACAGGAGATGTGTAAACTGTACCAAGCTGACCTTACCCGCTCCTCTAGAGGGCATAACCTCACGCTTTGGTAACCCGTGACCATACCGTGTCTCGTGAGCTTGACATAGGTGACGTCAAGTGGGCACGAGGCGTTGTAATCGTCACAGACACACTGTGGGTGTCCCTGTTATGGGGGCACTGTGGATGTCACTGTTATAGGGGCACTGTGGATGTCACTGTTATGGGGGCACTGTGGAGGTCACTGTTATGGGGGCACTGTGGAGGTCACTGTTATGGGGGCACTATGGACGTCACTGTTATGGGGCACTGTGGATGTCACTGTTATGGGGGAACTGTGGATGTCACTGTTATGGGGGCACTGTGGATGTCACTGTTATGGGGTCACTGTGGATGTCACTGTTATGGGGCACTATGGACGTCACTGTTATGGGGCACTGTGGATGTAACTGGATGTCACTGTTATGGGGAGGCACTGTGGATGTCACTGTTATGGGGAGACACTGTGGATGTCACTGTTATGGGGACACTTTGGACATCACTATTATGGACGCACTGTGGATGTCACTGTTATGGGGGCACTGTGGAGGTCACTGTTATGGGGGCACTGTGGATGTCACTGTTATGGGGCGCTGTGGACGTCACTGTTATGGACGCACTGTGGACGTCACTGTTATGGACGCACTGTGGACGTCACTGTTATGGACGCACTGTGGACGTCACTGTTATGGACGCACTGTGGACGTCACTGTTATGGGGAGACACGGTGGATGTCACTGTTATGGGGAGACACAGTGGATGTCACTGTTATGGGGAGACACGGTGGATGTCACTGTTATGGGGAGACACGGTGGATGTCACTGTTATGGGGAGACACAGTGAATGTCACTGTTATGGACGCACTGTGGATGTCACTGTTATGGGGACACTGTGGAGGTCACTGTTATGGGGGCACTGTGGAGGTCACTGTTATGGGGACATTGTGGAGGTCACTGTTATGGGGGCACTGTGGATGTCACTGTTATGGGGGAACTGTGGAGGTCACTGTTATGGGGACACTGTGGAGGTCACTGTTATGGGGGCACTGTGGAGGTCACTGTTATGGGGGCACTGTGGAGGTCACTGTTATGGGGGCACTGTGGAGGTCACTGTTATGGGGGCACTGTGGAGGTCACTGTTATGGGGGCACTGTGGAGGTCACTGTTATGGGGGCACTGTGGAGGTCACTGTTATGGGGGCACTGTGGAGGTCACTGTTATGGGGGCAGCTGTGGAGGTCACTGTTATGGGGGCGCTGTGGAGGTCACTGTTATGGGGGCGCTGTGGAGGTCACTGTTATGGGGACACTGTGGAGGTCACTGTTATGGGGGCACTGTGGAGGTCACTGTTATGGGGGCACTGTGGAGGTCACTGTTATGGGGACACTGTGGAGGTCACTGTTATGGGGGCACTGTGGAGGTCACTGTTATGGGGGCACTGTGGAGGTCACTGTTATGGGGGCACTGTGGAGGTCACTGTTATGGGGGCACTGTGGAGGTCACTGTTATGGGGGCACTGTGGAGGTCACTGTTATGGGGGCACTGTGGAGGTCACTGTTATGGGGACACTGTGGATGTCACTGTTATGGGGGCACTGTGGAGGTCACTGTTATGGGGGCACTGTGGAGGTCACTGTTATGGGGACACTGTGGAGGTCACTGTTATGGGGGCACTGTGGAGGTCACTGTTATGGGGACACTGTGGAGGTCACTGTTATGGGGGAACTGTGGAGGTCACTGTTATGGGGACACTGTGGAGGTCACTGTTATGGGGGCACTGTAGATGTCACTGTTATGGGGGACCTGAACAGTTGCCGCAAGGCCGGATCCGGAATTAATGCCCATTGAAAGGCATTGATCCGGATCCGGCCTTAAGCTAAACGTCGTTTCGGCGCATTACCGGATCCGACGTTTAGCTTTTTCTGCATGGTTACCATGGCTGCCGGGACGCTAAAGTCCTGGCAGCCATGGTAAAGTGTAGGGGACAGCGGGGGAGCAGCATACTTACCGTCCGTGCGGCTCCCGGGGCGCTCCAGAGTGACGTCAGGGCGCCCCAAGCGCATGGATCACGTGATCGCATGGCACGTCATCCATGCGCATGGGGCGCTCTGACATAATTCTGGAGCGCCCCGGGAGCCGCACGGACGGTAAGTATACCGCTCCCCCGCTCCCCGCTCCTACTATGGCAACCAGGTCTTTAATAGCGTCCTGGCTGCCATAGTAACACTGAACGCATTTTGAAGATGGATCCGTCTTCAAATGCTTTCAGTTCACTTGCGTTTTTCCGAATCCGCCGTGTAATTCCGGCAAGTGGAGTACACGCCGGATCCGGACAACGCAAGTGTGAAAGAGGTCTTACAAATGTCATCAGTTGGCATATGTTTTGCTGGATCCGGCAGGCAGTTCCGGTGATGGAACTGGTTGCCAGATCACTCTTCTGCAAGTGTGAAAGTAGCCTTAGATACACCGCTCAATAGACTGTATCACACAGGATAGGATTAGATACACAGCTCAGCAGACAGTATTACACAGGATAGGATTAGATACACAGCTCAATAGACAGTATTACACAGGATAGGATTAGATACACGGCTCAGCAGACAGTATCACACAGGATAGGATTAGATACACCGCTCAATAGACTGTATCACACAGGATAGGATTAGATACACAGTTCAGCAGACTGTATCACACAGGATAGGATTAGATACACAGCTCAGCAGACAGTATCACACAGGATAGGATTAGATACACAGCTCAGCAGATAGTATCACACAGGATAGGATTAGATACACAGCTCAGCAGACAGTATCACACAGGATAGGATTAGATACACGGCTCAGCAGATAGTATCACACAGGATAGGATTAGATACACAGCTCAGCAGACAGTATCACACAGGATAGGATTAGATACACGGCTCAGCAGACAGTATCACACAGGATAGGATTAGATACACAGCTCAGCAGGCTGTATCACACAGGATAGGATTAGATACACATGAGGGCAGAGCCCGTGGACGGTCAGTGATGGGATTTACACACTGGGTGACCAGAAGATTCCTGTCTGGGTGTAGTAAGACAGCAGTCCCCAACCGCCGGGCCGTGGCCCAGGACCGGGTCCTGGAAGATTCTTTGCCGGGCCGCAGTGATTAGGGCAGTCTTTAACGCGTTACTAATGAAGTGCTTCCATTATGGAAGCACTTCATTAGTACAGGAGGACCAGGAAGCAGTGAAGGATCTGTACTCACCGCTTCCTGGTCCTCGGCTATCGGCTGTGCAGGGCTGCGCACAACATGAGGTCGCTCTGTGACCTCACACTGTGCACCGCGATACACAGCCGGCAGCAGGATGAAGAGGATCGCGATGGTGACCAGGAGCAGGATAGGTGTTTATTTTTTTTTATTTTTTTTTTGCCCTGGGGGCTGACGGCTGACAGCTGACATAGGGCTGATGGCTGACATAAGGGGCTAATGGATGACATGGGGACTGATGGCTCACATAAGGGGCTGATGGCTAACATGGGGGGCTGATGGCTGACATGGGGGGCTGATGGCTGACATGGGGGGCTGATGGCTAACATAAGGGGCTGATGGCTGAAATAAGAGGCTGATGGCTGACATAAGGGGCTGATGGCTGACATAAGGGGCTGATGGCTGACATGGGGGGCTGATGGCTGACATGGGGGGCTGATAGCTCACATAAGGGGCTTATGGCTGACATAGGGGGCTGGGGGCTGATATGGGGGCTGATGGCTGACATGGGGGGCTGATGGCTGACATGGGGGGCTGATGGCTCACATAAGAGGCTGATGGCTAACATGGGGGGCTGATAGATCACATAAGGGGCTGATGGCTAACATGGGGGACTGATAGCTCACATAAGGGGCTGATGGCTGACATGGGGGGCTTATGGCTGACATGGGGGGCTTATGGCTGACATGGGGGCTTATGGCTGACATGGGGAGCTGATGGCTGACATGGGGGGCTGATGGCTGAAATAAGGGACTGATGGCTGAAATAAGGGACTGATGGCTGAAATAAGGGTCTGATGGCTCACATAAGGGGCTGATGGCTGAAATAAGGGTCTGATGGCTCACATAAGGGTCTGATGGCTGAAATAAGGGTCTGATGGCTCACATAAGGGTCTGATGGCTCACATAAGGGGCTGATGGATCACATAAGGGGCTGATGGCTCACATAAGGGGCTGATGGCTCACATAAGGGGCTGATGGCTGACATGGGGGGCTGATAGATTGCTAAAGGTTTGGGGGTCTGATCTGAGGCATTGGGGGTCTGATTAACATTGGGGGTCTGATTAACATTGGGGGTCTGATCTGAGGCATTGGGGGTCTGATTGCTGGTCTGACCTGAGGTGTAATAGAAAATATTTTTTTCTTATTGTTCTCCTCTAAAACCTAGGTGCGTCTTATCGGGTGAAAAATACGGCACAGTGCAGCAGAGACCAGGTGCAGCAGAGACCCTAGTCAGTTTATATAGTCTTTATATAGTGTTATATATTTTAATATGCACCTTGTGTTTTGTTATGCACGTGAATCAGTCAGCGCCAACCAGCACCCCCTAAAGCCCCGCTTACCCGCTAAGTCCCGCCCCCAGTCCCTGGTAAAATTGTCTTGCATGAATCTGGTCCTTGGTGCAAAAAGGTTGGGGACCACTGTAGTAAGACACAGGAGTTGCAGTGGGTGTGGCTGCTGCAGACAGAGGGGGCATGGCCAGCCTGTGACATCACTGTGCAGTGCAGCCAGGCTTGTGTATCAATAAAGTTATGTATTCAACAAAACAAGAAGGGGAGAAAGTAACCGGATCTGCCAGGATAATGTGATGTTTTCCAGGGGGGGAGGAGAGCTCAGACATAGAAACAGGTATTGGGGGCTTCTGTATGGAAGGTGGCGAAACAAATTTTTGAAAAATTCACTCATTTCTAGTCACAACAAAGTCCAGATCCCTGTGAAGAGGTTAAATAGTTGATACCAGGGAATCCTTCGGGATCTGTTCCTGAGTTTTTCCCTAAACCAAATCCAGTGGGTCCACATGATTTCCGGCAAGATGCACGATAGCCCCGTCTGCTGTAGAATCCCAACCATCAAACAAAGCTACGGAAAATACTCGGCCTCTTCTAGTAAGATGTTACTAGCTCTATTCAGCTGTCTCTTTTCTCCAGTTACCACTCATGGTCCCAGCCGTGGAGAGTGGAAGACATTGCTGCACTGAGGCAAACATTTCCATATGACAGCCCACATGAGCCGGGCAGCTAGGAATGGGATCCCTTCCTCTTAGGCCAGTTTCACACCAGACATTTCTGCTCTTCTACTGTAGGTAAGTGGCCGTGCATGACCATGGGTGTGCAAAGCCAAACTCATAGACCTCTTAAGGTTTTCATACATTTCAAAGGCAGTAAAAGTCCGAAAGAAAACAGCAAGAAACATACTGTTAGACATAATGTCCCATCATGTTCCATAACCTGCTACACCGTGTAGGACACTACTGTCCGCCCTAGACTTGGAGTTCATTTCCTCCCCTCTAAGGGAAACAACATAAACCAGTTAGTCATGCTCAATTGTCTTGTTGTCCTGGAATAATGAGGAACGTATGTTGTATCTGTCAAACTCTGACAGATCCGAGAACTAATGCCGCTACGCAGAGCTCTGTGGTTACCCCGTCATTTCTATGTATTTACATCTAACGGCCTGTAAATGTTTTACACATCCCCTGATCCTCATTACAGATGAGAAAAATTCCATTGAATTATTATTTTGACTCAAGTAGAAAACATTGTTCTTTGTGTTCAAAACCCACATTTTCTGCAGCATTATAGTACATAGGAGGCAGTATTATAGTAGTTATATTCTTGTACATAGGAGCAGTATTATAGTAGTTATATTCCTGTACATAGGAGCAGTATTATAGTAGTTATATTTCTGTACATAGGAGGCAGTATTATAGTAGTTATATTCTTGTACATAGGAGCAGTATTATAGTAGTTATATTTCTGTACATAGGAGGCAGTATTATAGCAGTTATATTCGTATACATAGGAGCAGTATTATAGTAGTTATATTCTTGTACATAGGAGGCAGTATTATAGTAGTTATATTCTTGTACATAGGAGCAGTATTATAGTAGTTATATTCTTGTATATAGGAGGCAGTATTATAGTAGTTATATTCTTGTACATAGGAGGCAGTATTATAGTAGTTATAATCTTGTACATAGGAGCAGTATTATAGTAGTTATATTCTTGTACATAGGAGGCAGTATTATAGTAGTTATATTCTTGTACATAGGAGGCAGTATTATAGTAGTTATATTCTTGTACATAGGAGCAGTATTATAGTAGTTATATTCTTGTACATAGGAGCAGTATTATAGTAGTTATATTCTTGTACATAGGAGGCAGTATTATAGCAGTTATATTCTTATACATAGGAGCAGTATTATAGTAGTTATATTCTTGTACATAGGAGCAGTATTATAGTAGTTATATTTCTGTACATAGGAGGCAGTATTATAGTAGTTATATTCTTGTACATAGGAGCAGTATTATAGTAGTTATATTTCTGTACATAGGAGGCAGTATTATAGCAGTTATATTCGTATACATAGGAGCAGTATTATAGTAGTTATATTCTTGTACATAGGAGGCAGTATTATAGTAGTTATATTCTTGTACATAGGAGCAGTATTATAGTAGTTATATTCTTGTATATAGGAGGCAGTATTATAGTAGTTATATTCTTGTACATAGGAGGCAGTATTATAGTAGTTATAATCTTGTACATAGGAGCAGTATTATAGTAGTTATATTCTTGTACATAGGAGCAGTATTATAGTAGTTATATTCTTGTATATAGGAGGCAGTATTATAGTAGTTATATTCTTGTACATAGGAGGCAGTATTATAGTAGTTATAATCTTGTACATAGGAGCAGTATTATAGTAGTTATATTCTTGTACATAGGAGGCAGTATTATAGTAGTTATATTCTTGTACATAGGAGGCAGTATTATAGTAGTTATATTCTTGTACATAGGAGCAGTATTATAGTAGTTATATTCTTGTACATAGGAGCAGTATTATAGTAGTTATATTCTTGTACATAGGAGGCAGTATTATAGCAGTTATATTCTTATACATAGGAGCAGTATTATAGTAGTTATATTCTTGTACATAGGAGCAGTATTATAGTAGTTATATTTCTGTACATAGGAGGCAGTATTATAGTAGTTATATTCTTGTACATAGGAGCAGTATTATAGTAGTTATATTTCTATACATAGGAGGCAGTATTATAGCAGTTATATTCGTATACATAGGAGCAGTATTATAGTAGTTATATTCTTGTACATAGGAGGCAGTATTATAGTAGTTATATTCTTGTACATAGGAGCAGTATTATAGTAGTTATATTCTTGTATATAGGAGGCAGTATTATAGTAGTTATATTCTTGTACATAGGAGCAGTATTATAGTAGTTATATTCCTGTACATAGGAGCAGTATTATAGTAGTTATATTCTTGTACATAGGAGCAGTATTATAGTAGTTATATTCTTGTACATAGGAGGCAGTATTATAGCAGTTATATTCTTATACATAGGAGCAGTATTATAGTAGTTATATTCTTGTACATAGGAGCAGTATTATAGTAGTTATATTTCTGTACATAGGAGGCAGTATTATAGTAGTTATATTCTTGTACATAGGAGCAGTATTATAGTAGTTATATTTCTGTACATAGGAGGCAGTATTATAGCAGTTATATTCGTATACATAGGAGCAGTATTATAGTAGTTATATTCTTGTACATAGGAGGCAGTATTATAGTAGTTATATTCTTGTACATAGGAGCAGTATTATAGTAGTTATATTCTTGTATATAGGAGGCAGTATTATAGTAGTTATATTCTTGTACATAGGAGGCAGTATTATAGTAGTTATAATCTTGTACATAGGAGCAGTATTATAGTAGTTATATTCTTGTACATAGGAGGCAGTATTATAGTAGTTATATTCTTGTACATAGGAGGCAGTATTATAGTAGTTATATTCTTGTACATAGGAGCAGTATTATAGTAGTTATATTCTTGTACATAGGAGCAGTATTATAGTAGTTATATTCTTGTACATAGGAGGCAGTATTATAGCAGTTATATTCTTATACATAGGAGCAGTATTATAGTAGTTATATTCTTGTACATAGGAGCAGTATTATAGTAGTTATATTTCTGTACATAGGAGGCAGTATTATAGTAGTTATATTCTTGTACATAGGAGCAGTATTATAGTAGTTATATTTCTGTACATAGGAGGCAGTATTATAGCAGTTATATTCGTATACATAGGAGCAGTATTATAGTAGTTATATTCTTGTACATAGGAGGCAGTATTATAGTAGTTATATTCTTGTACATAGGAGCAGTATTATAGTAGTTATATTCTTGTATATAGGAGGCAGTATTATAGTAGTTATATTCTTGTACATAGGAGGCAGTATTATAGTAGTTATAATCTTGTACATAGGAGCAGTATTATAGTAGTTATATTCTTGTACATAGGAGGCAGTATTATAGTAGTTATATTCTTGTACATAGGAGGCAGTATTATAGTAGTTATATTCTTGTACATAGGAGCAGTATTATAGTAGTTATATTCTTGTACATAGGAGCAGTATTATAGTAGTTATATTCTTGTACATAGGAGCAGTATTATAGTAGTTATATTCTTGTACATAGGAGCAGTATTATAGTAGTTATATTCTTGTACATAGGAGGTAGTTGTCATGGAACCATGAACCAGACGTACAACAAGAGATAAGTGGAAAATAAGAAGGTTTTATTGAAGAGCAAGCCGTAAGCAAAGTTCGAACGGATGGCTAAACCGAAGCAGGGTCTTGCGGAGACAGAGGTCAGGAACCAGAAGGGTAGTCAGACGAAGCCAGGAACAGGAACCAACGGGGTAGTCAGACGAAGCCGGAATCAGGAACCAACGGGGTAGTCAGACGAAGCCGGAATCAGGAACCAACGAGGTAGTCAGACGAGGCCAGGATCAGGAACCAGAAGCAGCAGCAGTCTTGGAAGCATGTGAACACAGGAGGACCAAGCAAGGAACTGAAGCCACAGACCTCCTATATATATGAGCTAGGCATCCAGCTCCTCCCAGTGGGAAGGAGGAGCCGCAGGGTGGGAGGCTACAAGAAAACCCAGAAACCAAGATGGCCGCCAGCACATGTCAAACGAAGGGAACAGCAAGGAGGTAAGACCATGACAGTACCTCCCCCTCAAGGGCCTCTCCTCCGCGGAGTAAGGAACGGTTTCTGAGGGAAGCGTGCGTGGAAGGCTCGGAGCAAGACAGGAGCATGGACATCTGCGGAGGGAACCCAGGAACGCTCCTCTGGACCATAACCACGCCAATGGACCAAAAACTGCACCCGGCCGCGGACCAGGCGTGAGTCCAGGATATTGCTCACCTCATACTCCTCACGATTGCTCACTTGGACCGGACGAGGCCGAGGAATCGAGGAAGTGAAACGATTACACACCAGTGGCTTCAACAGGGAGACATGAAACACGTTGGAGATCCGCATGCCAGGAGGAAGCGCAAGGGCATAGGCTACCGGGTTTACCCTGCGAAGCACTCGGAAGGGACCAACAAAGCGAGGCGCCAGCTTGGGAGTGGGCACTCGAAGGTTGAGGTTGCGGGTGGACAACCATACGCGGTCTCCGACCTGGTAGGAAGGAGCGGGCGCTCGTCTGCGATCAGCCTGGAGTTTCTGGCGCTGCGCAGAGACCTCAAGGGACCTCTGGATCTGTACCCAAGAAGCACGTAGGACGGAAAGGTGATCCTCCACAGCCGGAATATCCTGGGGAGAGAATACCTCCGGTAACACGGCAGGTTGGAACCCATAATTGGCCATGAAGGGAGACGTCCCAGAGGAAGAGTTCACCGCCGTGTTCCTGGCAAACTCAGCCCAAGGCAGGAGGTCAACCCAATTGTCTTGGTGATCGGAGACATAGCAACGAAGGAATTGCTCCAAGGCCTGATTGGATCGTTCTGCGGCCCCATTGGACTGAGGGTGGTAGGCCGAGGAGAAAGAGAGATGAATCCCCAACTGGGAGCAAAAGGCGCGCCAGAACCTGGACACAAACTGACTCCCCCTGATCCGACACAATCTCCTTGGGCAAACCGTGCAACCGGAAGACCTCCCTGGCAAAAATCGAGGCCAACTCTTGTGCAGAGGGTAACTTCTTGAGAGGAACACAGTGGCACATTTTGGAAAACCGATCCACAATCATGAGAATGACCGTATGGCCTCGGGATGCAGGGAGGTCCACAATGAAATCCATCCCCAGGTGTGACCATGGACGCTCCCCGGTGGCTATGGGTTGCAAAAGGCCCAACGGAAGGTGCCGAGGGGACTTACTCTGGGCACAAACGGAGCATGCCGCTACATATGCGGCGATGTCGGAACGTAGAGAAGGCCACCAGAACAGACGTGAAACTGCCCAGGACAGCTGATTCTTTCCAGGGTGCCCCGCGGCCTTGGAGTTATGGTAGGTTCGCAACAACCGAGTGCGCAACTCCTCAGGCACAAAACATCTGCCGTTCGGTCTCCCAGAGGGAGCACCAGATTGAGCCGCCAAAATCTGCTCACCCAGAGGAGAAGTCAGGCTGGTGCGAATAGCGGCCAGGATCTGATTCGGGGGTATGACCGTAGTCGGAATCGACTCCTCCCCGGACAGCTCGGAGTACTGCCGTGATAAGGCATCCGCTCTGATGTTCTTGGAGCCGGGTAGGTAGGAGACCACGTAATTAAAACGTGACAAGAACAGAGCCCATCTGGCCTGACGTGGTGTCAATCTCTTGGCCTCAGAGAGGTAGGTCAGATTCTTGTGGTCCGTCAGGATGAGAACCGGAACCACCGAGCCCTCGAGCAAGTGCCTCCATTCTTTAAGGGCCTGCACGATGGCCAATAACTCCCTGTCACCAATCTGATAGTTGCACTCCGCGGAAGACAGTTTCCGGGAGTAAAACCCACAAGGAAGCAGAGGACCCTCTGGTGTTCTACGCTGAGACAGGAGGGCGCCTACTCCCGTCTCAGACGCGTCCACCTCGAGGACAAAAGGCAACCCAGGGTTGGGATGCGACAGAATCGGAGCCGACACAAAGGCGGACTTTAGAGCCTCAAAAGCTCGGATGGCCTCGAGCGGCCAGACCTGAGGATTACTGCCCTTCCTGGTCAGATCCGTGAGAGGCTTGGCTAGCATGGAAAAGTCCCTGATGAACTTCCGATAATAATTGGCGAAGCCCAAAAAGCGCTGCAGGGCACGAAGCCCACTGGGCTGGGGCCACTGTAAGACAGCCGAAACCTTCTCAGGATCCATGGAGAACCCCTCAGCGGAAATGATGTAACCTAAGAAGGTTACCTGGGATCTGTGAAATTCGCATTTCTCAAGCTTACCGAACAGCTTGTTCTCTCGTAAGCGTTGCAACACTCGTCTGACATCCAGAATGTGGGCCTCCATGGAAGCAGAATATACCAAGATGTCATCCAAATAGACCACCACACACTGCTGCAACAGGTCACGGAAAACATCGTTGATGAATTCCTGGAAGACTGCGGGCGCATTGCACAACCCAAAGGGCATAACCAAGGATTCATAATGACCGGTCCTGGTGTTAAACGCGGTCTTCCACTCATCGCCCGCCTTGATCCTTACCAGGTTATATGCCGCCCTCAGGTCGAGTTTGGTAAAGACCGTGGCCCCTTTGAGGCGATCGAACAGCTCGGAAATCAAGGGTATCGGGTAAGCGTTCTTGATCGTGATGCGATTGAGACCCCTGTAATCGATGCAAGGCCTCAACTCGCCGCCCTTCTTTTTCACAAAGAAAAATCCAGCCCCTGCCGGGGACGAGGATTTGCGAATGTGTCCGCGTGAAAGCGCCTCCCTCACGTACTCCTCCATGGCCTCATTCTCCGCTACCGACAGTGGATAGACTTTGCCACGAGGAGGAACGGCACCGGATTGTAACTCTATGGCACAATCGTATGGGCGGTGCGGAGGTAGGGCAACCGCGCGCACCTTATCGAATACATCCCGGTACTCTTCGTATTCAGGAGGCAACAGAGAGTCCGAGGAAGTACACAGCAACTTGACAGGCCCATGGATGCAACTAGCCCCACACTGCGGTGACCACGAGAGGATCTCGACCGATCTCCAATCGAAAGTCGGATTATGCTTCTGGAGCCAGGGGTACCCCAAGACCACCGAGTAGTGTGGAGACGAAATAACCTGGAGACAGACCGACTCTCTGTGAACGGCACCAATGGCTATCCCCACTGGAAGGGTCTCATGAGTCACGTGTGGCGGCAGAAGGGGTCTGCCGTCTATCGCCTCAAGAGCCAGTGGGGAACCTCGAGGCTGCAGAGGAATGGAATTGGCGGCAACGAACACTCTATCAATGAACAAACCACCAGCACCAGAGTCCACCAACGCCTGGGTCGTCACCGAGCCCCCGACCCAGGAGAGGACAACCGTGATCAGTGGTTTGTCAACACGGGAAACCGGGGACGAGGAGACTCCACCCAGGATCTGCCCCCGACAGGACCTCAGGTGCGAGCGTTCTCCCGGACGGTTCGGACATGCCAACCGAAAATGCCCACCGAGACCACAGTACATGCATCGGACCCTCGCGTCTCCGGAGTACCCTCTCCCCCTCAGACAGGCGAGCAAACCCCCGCTGCATGGGTTCACCCCCAGACAAGTCATCCCCAGGAGGCGTGGGAGGAGAGGGAGGCACGGGTGGGACAGCAAACGTAGGCGCCAATCTGTTAGGAGACCTCCGCAGGCTCTCCTTAAAGGAAGGTCTCTCCCTGAGTCTGGTGTCAATCAAAATCAGGAAAGAAATAAGAGACTCGAGCTCCACTGGTAGGTCCTTAGCTGCAACCTCATCCTTCAAGGCATCCGAGAGACCATGAGAGAAAGCAGCGACCAGAGCCTCATTATTCCAGCCCACCTCTGCTGCCAGGGTACGAAACTCAATGGCGTATTCAGCTACGGATCGTGAACCCTGTCTGATGGACATAAGGAGCTTCGCAGCAGAGGCAGCACGAGCCGGCACATCGAATACCTTCCGAAGAGAAGCAACAAAACCGGAAAACTCGGCAACCACCGGATTGTTGTTCTCCCATAAAGGGCTGGCCCAGGCTAAGGCCTTGTCCGAGAGCAGCGAGATCAAGAAGCCCACCTTTGATCTCTCAGTAGGAAAGGCATGTGGCAGCAACTCGAAGTAAATGCCCACCTGGTTAAGGAAACCTCGGCACTGAGTTGGCTCTCCCCCAAAGCGCTGTGGAAGGGGGGCAGAACCGGTCATACCCTGAAACACCACAGGCGCAGCAACAGGTGTCAGGGTAGACTCTGGCGCAACAACCGGAGCGGCAGTAGGAGCGGGCCCAGGAGCGACAACCGACCCATCGGCAACGGAAGCTAAATGAGCCGTGCGTTCAAGCAGGGTTTGCAACGCCACAGCGAACCGACCCAACAGGTGATCCTGCTGATCAAGTCTGGCAACCAGCGTGGGTAGCGAGGGTGGCCCTGTACCGTCAGAATTCATGGCTTGGTCCTAATGTCATGGAACCATGAACCAGACGTACAACAAGAGATAAGTGGAAAATAAGAAGGTTTTATTGAAGAGCAAGCCGTAAGCAAAGTTCGAACGGATGGCTAAACCGAAGCAGGGTCTTGCGGAGACAGAGGTCAGGAACCAGAAGGGTAGTCAGACGAAGCCAGGAACAGGAACCAACGGGGTAGTCAGACGAAGCCGGAATCAGGAACCAACGGGGTAGTCAGACGAAGCCGGAATCAGGAACCAACGAGGTAGTCAGACGAGGCCAGGATCAGGAACCAGAAGCAGCAGCAGTCTTGGAAGCATGTGAACACAGGAGGACCAAGCAAGGAACTGAAGCCACAGACCTCCTATATATATGAGCTAGGCATCCAGCTCCTCCCAGTGGGAAGGAGGAGCCGCAGGGTGGGAGGCTACAAGAAAACCCAGAAACCAAGATGGCCGCCAGCACATGTCAAACGAAGGGAACAGCAAGGAGGTAAGACCATGACAGTAGTATTATAGTGGTTATATTCTTGTACATAGGAGCAGTATTATAGTAGTTATATTCTTGTACATAGGAGGTAGTATTATAGTAGTTATATTCTTGTACATATGAGCAGTATTATAGTAGTTATATTCTTGTACATAGGAGCAGTATTATAGTGGTTATATTCTTGTACATAGGAGCAGTATTATAGTAGTTATATTCTTGTACATAGGAGGCAGTATTATAGTAGTTATATTCTTGTACATAGGAGCAGTATTATAGTAGTTATATTCTTGTACATAGGAGCAGTATTATAGTAGTTCTATTCTTGTACATAGGAGCAGTATTATAGTAGTTATACTGTACATAGGAGGCAGTATTATAGTAGTTATATTCTTGTACATAAGAGGCAGTATTATAGCAGTTATATTCTTGTACATAGGAGCAGTATTATAGTAGTTATATTCTTGTACATAGTAGGCAGTATTATAGTAGTTATATTCTTGTACATAGTAGGCAGTATTATAGTAGTTATATTCTTGTACATAGGAGGCAGTATTATAGTAGTTATATTCTTGTACATAGGAGCAGTATTATAGTAGTTATATTCTTGTACATAGGAGCAGTATTATAGTAGTTATATTCTTGTACATAGGAGCAGTATTATAGTAGTTATATTCTTGTATATAGGAGCAGTATTATAGCAGTTATATTCTTGTACATAGGAGGCAGTATTATAGTAGTTATATTCTTGTACATAGGAGCAGTATTATAGTAGTTATTTTCTTCTACATAGGAGGCGGTTTTATAGTAGTTATATTCTTGTACATAGGAGCAGTATTATAGTAGTTATATTCTTGTACATAGGAGCAGTATTATAGTAGTTATATTCTTGTACATAGGAGCAGTATTATAGTAGTTATTTTCTTCTACATAGGAGGCGGTATTATAGTAGGTATATTCTTGTACATAGGGGCAGTATTATAGTAGTTATATTCTTGTACATAGGAGCAGTATTATAGTAGTTATATTCTTGTACATAGGAGACAGTATTATAGTAGTTATTTTCTTCTACATAGGAGGCAGTATTATAGTAGTTATATTCCTGTACATAGGAGCAGTATTATAGTAGTTATTTTCTTCTACATAGGAGGCAGTATTATAGTAGTTATATTCTTGTACATAGGACTATGAGGAGTACTTTTACTATGGGGAAGATTATCTGTATGGCACTCATTTTTCTTCAGGATAGTATTTGGGGGTACAGAAAAGTGAGGAAGCTAAGATGTCCGTGCGTCACACTCTGCAGAGACGAGACACGGCTGAGAGAAATGCACGGCTTGTGCATTTGGTCTTCTGCAAAGATTTAGTAGTTTTATTTTTATTTCTTCAGGACAATATGCCCATTTAGACACGAATCTCAGAACTCCATGTTTATTCCATGAAATCTTGATTGTTCCTGGTTTCCTCTGTGGTCTGCACACAGCTCAGTTTTATTTGCTATCACAATTATGGATATTCTGTTTGACTAGTACGGTGTATTCTCCACTTCAAGTGGTCTTTACTAAAACATCAAGGGGTCATTTATTATACTGAAATACGCTTATAATAGGCATATTTCTGGCCCAGATACGACTTTTTCCCGCTCACGTCAGGTCTAAAAACGTGGGTGTGGAACGGGCGGGGAAGGAGAGGGGTCGGCAGGCCCGTCTCATTTACCATTTTCTACGCCTGTTTCAGTAAAATGGTGTAAATGTGAGACAGCTCGGAACCTGTCTTAGATTTAGAACTGGCGCTGGATGCACTGAAGTTGTGGAGATGCCTACACCACTACATAACTCCGGCGGAACCACCGCCAGCTTACGGGTTTATTAAGACTTAATAAAGTTAATTAGGTCATTAATAAATGTGTAGTAATCAAGTCTAAATAAATATTCCTCTAAATCTATTGTGGCCACTGTTGGGAACACAGAATTTAGTGGCCACAATGTACACATAGCTTTCCTACTCCCACCAGATCTATCAGTCACAGTTAGGGCCCCTTTCAACTGTTCATCAATTGTTCATTGGGTAATTGGCTCCTTCATGTGGTCACCTAAATCATCGTTTGCTGGCAGCAGATCGTGGTATCTAAACAATCTCTGCTATCAGCAAACAATGATTCTGTATGGGGACGAGCGATGACATTAGTGGTCACTGCTCCCCACAATATGGAGGGGATCACTGAATGTACAGCAAGGCTTTTGGAGATACTTTTATAACCCTTTCCAGCTTTATGCAAGTCAACAATTCTTAATCGTAGGTCTTCTGAGAGCTCTTTTGTGCAAGGCATCATTTACATCAGGCGATGCTTCTTGTGAAAAGCAAACCCAGAACTGGTGTGTGTTTTTTATGGGGCAGGGCAGCTGTAACCAACACCTCCAATCTCATCTCATTGACTGGACTCCAGTTGGCTGACACCTCACTCCAATTAGCTCTTGGAGATGTCATTAGTCTAGGGGTTCACATACTTTTTCCACCTGCACATGTTTACATGGTGTGTTCAATAAAAACATGGTAACATTTAATTCTTTGTGTGTTATTAGGTTAAGCAGACTGTGATTGTCTATTGTTGTGACTTAGATGAAGATCAGATCACATTTTATGACCAATTTGTGCAGAAATCCATATCATTCCAAAGGGTTCACATACTTTTTCTTGCAACTGTAACTACAGGTTTCTCGGGAAAAAAACTTCCTTCCCGACAATTATCTGCCTAACTGAGCAGTGTAAAGGCTCCAGTGTCACAAGACCACTATTTTTGGTTAACATTTGATTCTCTCCTGTCCTTCATGTCCCACATCCAAGCCCTTACTGCCGTTTGCTGTTTACAACTCAAAAACATTTCTCATATGCGTTCCTTCCTCAACCACGAGCCAGCAAAAATTCTAGTGCATGTCCTCTCCATCTCCTTCTCTGTCCCTTTTCCATGACTTTTGGTCCAATTCTTCACCAGCGGCTTAATAATAATGCAGTTCCTTTAGTAAGGAGTCCTTTACAGGTTCTCACCACCTGTTAGTGAATATAACCAACCAGGTGTGGGCTAACTCTACCCAGCAGGCCCCATGAGGGCTCTTTTGTTTACATCTATGGTATGGACACCCTGTGTGTAGGTGTCATAATAATCAGTACTGCAGGGTACCTTGAGTGGCACCAAGCAGTGCAGCCCCTTCGTTATACTGCTGGTGTAATATGTTGCTTGAGGGGAGATTTCTTTCTCTTTGGGGTAAAGAGTGCCGTATTGGGTTTTGTGAGTGCAAGCTTGGTTGACGAAGCTTCATCTACTACTATATCATTTGAATGTCCTAATTTGTTGGAAGCTGTCCTGATAAAGTTAGTACGGGAGGTCCTTCAAGTGCCCTTACTTACTGTGTGGTTGACCTGTCTTCAAAGAATCTGCATTAAATCCACAGCTGGTCAACTAATTTGTCACTTGTGAGGTTGTAATTCCCCAGTTCCCTTGGGATCTTCCATATCTTCCTCCACTTGTTGTCCAGATAATTCCCAATCTTCTCTACTTCCAGAGATAAAACTCATTCCTGGTGGAAGACCTTCTCAAGGAGGAATGTAAATGAGACAAATCACTTACCATTACTGCACAATCAGTAAGAATTAGGGAGACAAAAAGAGAACGAGAGGTGACCTCCAAGTGTGAGGACCGTCGAGAGAATGTGAGGAACCTAAGACACGACAAGTGTCCAGCACCATTACCAGCTAAAGACACCCAGGAGCAATAGTGCTGTGTACCCCAAATAGTAGGGTACATTGTCCTGTATCCCAAGTGTCGGTGTGTCATTATCCTGTACCCCGGATGTTAGTGTTATTATCCTGTACCCCAAGTGTCAGTGTCATTATCCTGTACCCCGAGTGTCAGCGTCATTATCCTGTACCCCAAGTGTCAGTGTCATTATCCTGTACCCCAAGTGTCAGCGTCATTATCCTGTACCCCAAGTGTCAGTGTCATTATCCTGTACCCCAAGTGTCAGTGTCATTATCCTGTACCCCAAGTGTCAGTGTCATTATCCTGTACCCCAAGTGTCAGTGTTATTATCCTGTACCCCAAGTGTCAGTGTCATTATCCTGTACCCCGGATGTTAGTGTTATTATCCCGTACCCCAAGTGTCGGTGTCATTATCCTGTACCCCAAGTGTCGGTGTCATTATCCTGTACCCCAAGTGTCAGTGTCATTATCCTGTACCCCAAGTGTCAGTGTCATTATCCTGTACCCCAAGTGTCAGCGTCATTATCCTGTACCCCGAGTGTCAGTGTCATTATCCTGTACCCCGAGTGTCAGTGTCATTATCTTGTACCCCAAGTGTCAGTGTCATTATCCTGTACCCCGGATGTTAGTGTTATTATCCCGTACCCCAAGTGTCGGTGTCATTATCCTGTACCCCAAGTGTCGGTGTCATTATCCTGTACCCCGAGTGTCAGTGTCATTATCCTGTACCCCGAGTGTCAGTGTCATTATCCTGTACCCCAAGTGTCAGTGTCATTATCCTGTACCCCAAGTGTCAGTGTCATTATCCTGTACCCCAAGTGTCAGTGTCATTATCCTGTACCCCAAGTGTCAGCGTCATTATCCTGTACCCCGAGTGTCAGTGTGTCATTATCCTGTACCCCAAGTGTCAGTGTTATTATCCTGTACCCCAAGTGTCAGTGTCATTATCCAGTACCCCAAGTGTCAGTGTCATTATCCTGTACCCCGAGTGTCAGTGTCATTATCCTGTACCCCGAGTGTCAGTGTCATCATCCTGTACCCCAAGTGTCAGTGTCATCATCCTGTACCCCAAGTGTCAGTGTCATCATCCTGTACCCCGAGTGTCAGTGTCATTATCCTGTACCCCAAGTGTCAGCGTCATTATCCTGTGCCCCGAGTGTCAGTGTCATTATCCTGTACCCCGAGTGTCAGTGTCATTATCCTGTACCCCAAGTGTCAGCGTCATTATCCTGCACCCCGAGTGTCAGTGTCATTATCCTGTACCCCGAGTGTCAGCGTCATTATCCTGTACCCCAAGTGTCAGTGTCATCATCCTGTACCCCGAGTGTCAGCGTCATTATCCTGTACCCCAAGTGTCAGTGTCATTATCCTGTACCCCAAGTGTCAGTGTCATTATCCTGTACCCCGAGTGTCAGTCTCATTATCCTGTACCCCAAGTGTCAGCGTCATTATCCTGTGCCCCGAGTGTCAGTGTCATTATCCTGTACCCCGAGTGTCAGTGTCATTATCCTGTACCCTAAGTATCAGTGTGCCATTATCCTGTACCCCAAGTGTCAGCGTCATTATCCTGTACCCCCAAGTGTCAGTGTCATTATCCTGTACCCCCAGTGTCAGTGTCATTATCCTGTACCCCGAGTGTCAGCGTCATTATCCTGTACCCCGAGTGTCAGCGTCATTATCCTGTGCCCCGAGTGTCAGTGTCATTATCCTGTACCCCGAGTGTCAGCGTCATTATCCTGTACCCCGAGTGTCAGTGTCATTATCTTGTACCCCGAGTGTCAGTGTCATTATCCTGTACCCCGAGTGTCAGTGTCATTATCCTGTACCCCGAGTGTCAGTGTCATTATCTTGTACAATCCAGAATTGCAGATGTGATAAGGGACCTCAAATCAGTTCCTAGTCCCCTAATCAGGTCCACAGTATTGTAGTTACCTATCAGCTGGGGTTCATTCCGATTTTCGGATTACATATTTCTTATAAATAGGACGGGTGACATCACAGCATGATCTGGGGCTGAGACTTTTCCATGAAGCTTTTTTCTTATTTTGTTGCTATTTTGATCTAAGTCTTGGGCTGTTTTTATCCCTAAATGCAACAAAAATGTTCTGAAATGACGGCCGGAGACGGGGAGGGGGAAAGATGTGTAGAGAGTCAGCCCTGTGTTTAGCTCAGCCTGAAAACACGTCTTCCTAAAATAGCAGATATCTGGGTCCGGAGAATTGCTCACATCTCCGTGTTGTCATCCGCTGGAAGAACGCCCCGCGCTCCTGATTACACATGCACCAGTTATGTCATGGTGCAATGTCACACAGATCAAGGGAACTTTGAGATTGAGAATTTCTCGGAAGCTGAAAGTAGCAATTAAAGGTGTTAAAATGGGTTGAAAAATGAAACAAGCCATACTCACCGACCCCCCGTCACGGGTGTTCTGAAGCTTACAAGATCGCCCACTGGTCTATAGGTCCGGGCACCTCATAACACACAGGACATGCTCAGACAATTACCTCCCAAGGTGGCTCATCACGGTGGCTAGTGATTGGCTGAGGGGGATTTCCTGCAGGTCAAGAGGCGCCAGGAAGTGGAAACCAGCGGGTATCGGTAAGGTGAGTATTGTTTTTTTTCAATTTTTTTTTTAACCTGTTTCCCGATTTCTAAGAATTTTTTACCTGCTGGCCCAAATTTCCAAGTTTTTGATTTTAGGGAAGTAAAGTATAATTTCCCAGTAAGAAGAAATCTTTTAAGGCAAACTATTCAAGTCCAACCCCAGATCCACCCAAAAATACCCCAAAAACATACAAGATCTTTGCCCCTGGGTGATCCCGCCAAAAACAGGACAGTTAGGAGGGATGCCCTGAGTTGTTCAAAATAATAATGGTTCCATATAAGCTTTAAGAAAATATTGCACCATGGCAAAAACGGACATATCGTCATATTATTAATCAGATAAGGAGAGTGATTGATTCCAAAAATAATAATCTAATGAATCATAAAAACAATAAAAAATGATCAACATGAATAGTAATTATACACTCACCTAAAGAATTATTAGGAACCCCATACTAATACGGTGTTGGACCCCCTTTTGCCTTCAGAACTGCCTTAATTCTATGTGGCATTGATTCCACAAGGTGCTGATAGCATTCTTTAGAAATGTTGGCCCATATTGATAGGATAGCATCTTGCAGTTGATGGAGATTTGAGGGATGCACATCCAGGGCACGAAGCTCCCGTTCCACCACATCCCAAAGATGCTCTATTGGGTTGAGATCTGGTGACTGTGGGGCCATTTTAGTACAGTGAACTCATTGTCATGTTCAAGAAACCAATTTGAAATGATTTGAGCTTTGTGACATGGTGCATTGTCCTGCTGGAAGTAGCTATCAGAGGATGGGTGCATGGTGGTCATGAAGGGATGGACATGGTCAGAAACAATGCTCAGGTAGCCCGTGGCATTTTAACGATGGCCAATTGGCACTAAGGGGCCTAAAGTGTGCCCAGAAAACATCCCCCACACCATTACACCACCACCACCACCAGCCTGCACAGTGGTAACAAGGCATGATGGATACATGTTCTCATTCTGTTTACGCCAAATTCGGACTCTACCATTTGAATGTCTCAACAGAAATTGAGACTCATCAGACCAGGCAACATTTTTCCAGTCTTCAACAGTCCAATTTTGGTGAGCTTGTGCAAATTGTAGCCTCTTTTTCCTATTTGTAGTGTAGATGAGTGGTACCCGGTGGGGTCTTCTGCTGTTGTAGCCCACCTTTCTTTCCCATTCTGACATTCAGTTTGGAGTTCAGGAGATTGTCTTGACCAGGACCACAACCCTACATGCATTGAAGCAACTGCCATGTGATTGGTTGACTAGATAATCGCATTAATGAGAAATAGAACAGGTGTTCCTAATAATTCTTTAGGTGAGTGTATATTGCATGCCAACATGATTACAAACATTATAAGACATTATTAAAAATAATTCAAATCTGAGTAATAAAAATAGCAATAATGATATCATGTGTAAAAATAAAACTGGTATAAAATAAATGATATAATAATTATAATAAAAAATAATAGTATAAACTATTAGAAAATAATGGTAATAATCATAAAAAATTAAATTTTAATCTATTATTCGTCGTAATGTCATCTGTTTTTTGCGCAGCTCAAGTTTTGCCGTTTTCAATCCATAAGGATATATTAGGGCAGATTTACTAATTCTGGTGCATATGGTGTGCGCCATATTTGCTGAATGACACTTTTTGAGCCCCGCTTGGCTAGTAGGCATGGCTCGTAGACGGTGGCTTAACTAGAGTCATAGGGGCTCCTGGACAAGGTTTGGACCTGTGCCACTCGTCTTCTCCGTGGTGTGGCTAAGGTCTATAAAGATATATGACCCCCTCCTAGACAATCTCCTGTATATAATACTACAGTCAGACAGTTAACAAATAATACCAGTATACAAATAACATATACAGTATGATCACTTTACTGTTAACAAACAAAATCCAGTAAACAAAGACCAATATTACCAGTAATAGCACTGGCCAAATAATACCACCAGACCATGAACACAAATTACCACCACCAAGTGACTGAATACCTCCACACTGAATACAAACTGGAATTACCACAATACAGGCGCCATACACTGACGAATATAAGTTATACAGATATGTAAATTAATATAGTACAGTTATATCCAGTGACTAAAGTGACTTCTTCATCCAGCCCAGATCACCATACAGACTTCCTCCAGCCACCTTAGTGTTCATTACATCAGTAATGTGCCTCTTACAATAATAATGTGCCCCCTGTGCCTTTTACAACAGCAAAGTCCTCCTTCGTGCCTCTTACAATAGTAATGTCCTCCTTGGTGTCCCTTACAATAGTATTTCTCCCTAAGTGCCCCTAAGAACAGTAATGTCTCCTTTGGCCCCTTGGTATAATATAGTAATGTTCCTCTTTTTGGCCCTTAATTCAGTAGCATCCCATTTGTTGATGTCCCATAATCCAGGAATGTCCCACTTTTTGGTTCTCTTTAATCCAGTAATGTCTCTATTCTTTCTTCCCCTCAGTCTAGTAATGTCCTTCTTCTTGGTGCCTCTTAGTCCAGTAACATCAGTAACATCCCTCTTCTTGGTGCCTCTTAGTCCAGTAATGTCCTTATTCTTGGTGCCACTTAGTCCACAATCGTCCCTTTTTTTGTCACCTCTTAGTCCAGTAATGTTATTCTTTTTGATGGCCCTAGTCCAGTAATGTCCCTCTTCTTGGTGTTCCTTTGTCCAGTAACATCCTTCTACTTGGTGCCTCTTATTCCAGTAATGTCCTTCTTCTTGGTGCCTCTTAGACTCTTAATCTTGGTAACTTTTAGTCGAATAATGTCCCTCTTCTTGGTGCCTTTTAGTCAAGTAATATTCCTCTTCTAGTTGCCGCTTAGTCTAGTAATGTCCTTCTTCTTGGTGCCTCTTAGTCCAGTAATGTCCCTATTCTTGTTGCTCCTTAGTCCAGTAATGTCCTTCTTCTTGGTGCCTCTCAGTCCAGTAATGTCCCTCTTCTTGGTGCCTTTTAGTCCAGTAATATTCTTCTAGTTGCCCATTAGTCCAATAATGTCCTTCTTCTTGGTGCTTCTCGGTCCAGTAATGTCCCTCTTCTTGGTTACTCTTAGTCCAGTAATATCCTTCTTCTTTTTGCCCTTTAGTCCAGTAATGTCCCTATTCTTGTTGCCCCTTAGTCCAGTAATGTCCTTCTTCTTGTTGCCCCTTAGTCCAGTAATGTCCCTCTTCTTGGTGCCTTTTAGTCCAGTAATATTCTTCTTTTAGTTGCCCCTTAGTCCAATAATGTCCTTCTTCTTGGTGCTTCTCGGTCCAGTAATGTCCCTCTTCTTGGTTACTCTTAGTCCAGTAATATCCTTCTTCTTTTTGCCCTTTAGTCCAGTAATTTCCTTCTTCTTGGTGCCTTTTAGTCAAGTAATATTCCTCTTCTAGTTGCCGCTTAGTCCAGTAATGTCCTTCTTCTTGGTGCCTCTTAGTCCAGTAATATCCTCCTTCTTGTTGCTCCTTAGTCCAGTAATGTCCTTCTTCTTGGTGCCTCTCAGTACAGTAATGTACCTCTTCTTGGTAACCCTTAGTCCAGTAATGTCCCTCTTCTTGATGCCTTTTAGTCCAGTAATATTCTTCTTCTATTTCCCATTAGTCCAATAATGTCCTTCTTCTTGATGCTTCTGAGTCCAGTAATGTCCCTCGTCTTGGTGACTGTTAGTCCAGTAATGTCCCTATTCTTGGTAACTTTGAGTCCAGTAATGTTCCTCTTGTTGGTGCCTTTTAGTCTAGTAATATTATTCTTCTAGTTGCCCCTTAGTCCAGTAATGTCCTTCTTCTTGGTGCCTCTTAGTCCAGTAATGTCCCTATTCTTGTTGCCCCTTAGTCCAGTAATGTCCTTCTTCTTGGTGCCGCTCAGTCCAGTAATGTACCTCTTCTTGGTAACCCTTAGTCCAGTAATGTCCATCTTCTTGGTGCCTTTCAGTCCAGTAATATTCTTCTTCTATTGCCCCTTAGTCCAATAATGTACATCTTCTTGGTTCTTCTCAGTCCAGTAATGTCCCTCTTCTTGGTGACTCTTAGTCCAGTAATATCCTTCTTCTTGTTGCCCCTTAGTCGAGTAATGTCCTTTTTCTTGGTGCCTCTATTCTTCTTCTATTGCCCCTTAGTCCAATAATGTACATCTTCTTGGTTCTTCTCAGTCCAGTAATGTCCCTCTTCTTGGTGACTCTTAGTCCAGTAATATCCTTCTTCTTGTTGCCCCTTAGTCGAGTAATGTCCTTTTTCTTGGTGCCTCTCAGTCCAGTAATATCCCTCTTCTTGGTAAACCTTTGGCCAGTAATGTCCCTCTTCTTGTTGCCCCTCAGTCCAGTAATGTCCTTCTTCTTGGTGCCTCTCAGTCCAGTAATGCCCCTCTTCTTGGTGCCTTTTAGTCCAGTAATATTCTTCTTCTATTGCTCCTTAGTCTAATAATGTCCATCTTCTTGGTGCTTCTCAGTCCAGTAATGCCCCTCTTCTTGGTGACTCTTAGTCCAGTAATATCCTTCTTCTTGTTGCCCCTTAGTCCAGAAATGTCCTCCTTTTTGGTGCCTTTTTGCTCAGCAATATTGCTCCTTTTGGTGTTTTAGTCCAGTAATGTCCTTCTTCTTGGTGTTCCTTTGGGTAGTAATGTCCCTTTTGGTAGACCGCAAGCATATAGCAACCTATTGCTCACCAAAGACAGTGGCAGGCCAGCGCTTGCCTGTAGTTTGGAAAGAATCTGGGTCCCCCTTCCCCTCTGGGCCTTGCTGAGATTGTTATGCCCCTTCTTAAAGGCAATGGGACCTATCTTTAATTCTGACACTGTGCACCAAAAAACATAGGTGTAATACCAACAAATTACTCTGCTGACGCAAAATATAATACATTTATTAAAAGTAGAATCGGTAAAAAAAAGATGGGAATATTAACTAATCACTAATTATTTTTATTAGTTACTAGATTTATTATGTATTATTTTTTATATCACCACGGGTTTATAACGCTCTCATGGTTTAGCTTTTTCTCAGTCCCTGCAGTAGCCTAATAGACTCATCCTCTGTGACATTATACAAGATAAGGAGCAATCACACACCTCCGCTTATCTCTACCAGCTCCAGTCTGATAAGAGACCATTCATTACCTCATGTGACAGTCCGAGAGCGTCATGTGTGTGAGAGAGGCCATTACTAAACATGATGAGTGTGGGAAGAGACACGGCCTGTCTACAAAATGAGACATCACTGAGACATATCCGCTATTACAGTCTGACCTGATATATATGTGTACAGGCTACAACTGGTTTATAGTGATATGGAGCATGCTGGTATAACCTGGGCATCTCCTGTATATAATTATATATGTACAGCTGGTATAAGTTATACATCTTCTTGTATATAGTGATATGGACCATGCTGGTATAACCTGGGCATCTCCTGTATATAATTATATATGTACAGCTGGTATAAGTTATACATCTTCTTGTATATAGTGATATGGAGCATGCTGGTATAACCTGGGCATCTCCTGTATATAATTATATATGTACAGCTGGTATAACCTGGGCATCTCCTGTATATAATTATATATGTACAGCTGGTATAAGTTATACATCTTCTTGTATATAGTGATATGGAGCATGCTGGTATAACCTGGGTATCTCCTGTATATAATTATATATGTACAGCTGGTATAACCTGGGTATCTCCTGTATATAATTATATATGTACAGCTGGTATAAGTTATACATCTTCCTGTATATAGTGATATGGACCATGCTGGTATAACCTGGGCATCTCCTGTATATAATTATATATGTACAGCTGGTATAAGTTATACATCTTCTTGTATATAGTGATATGGAGCATGCTGGTATAACCTGGGTATCTCCTGTATATAATTATATATGTACAGATGGTATAAGTTATACATCTTCTTGTATATAGTGATATGGAGCATGCTGGTATAACCTGGGTATCTCCTGTATATAATTATATATGTACAGCTGGTATAACCTGGGTATCTCCGGTATATAATTATATATGTACAGCTGGTATAACCTGGGTATCTCCTGTATATAATTATATATGTACAGCTGGTATAAGTTATACATCTTCTGTATACAGTGATATGGACCATGCTGGTATAACCTGGGTATCTCCTGTATATAATTATATATGTACAGCTGGTATAACCTGGGCATCTCCTGTATATAATTATATATGTACAGCTGGTATAACCTGGGCATCTCCTGTATATAATTATATATGTACAGCTGGTATAAGTTATACATCTTCTTGTATATAGTGATATGGAGCATGCTGGTATAACCTGGGTATCTCCTGTATATAATTATATATGTACAGCTGGTATAAGTTATACCTCTTCTTGTATACAGTGATATGGAGCATGCTGGTATAACCTGGGCATCTCCTGTATATAATTATATATGTACAGCTGGTATAACCTGGGTATCTCCTGTTTATAATTACATATGTACAGCTGGTATAACCTGGGTATCTCCTGTATATAATTATATATGTACAGCTGGTATAACCTGGGTATCTCCTGTATATAATTATATATGTACAGCTGGTATAACCTGGGCATCTCCTGTATATAATTATATATGTACAGCTGGTATAAGTTATACATCTTCTTGTATATAGTGATATGGAGCATGCTGGTATAACCTGGGCATCTCCTGTATATAATTATATATGTACAGCTGGTATAACCTGGGCATCTCCAGTATATAATTATATATGTACAGCTGGTATAACCTGGGTATCTCCTGTATATAATTATATATGTACAGCTGGTATAAGTTATACATCTTCTTGTATATAGTGATATGGAGCATGCTGGTATAACCTGGGCATCTCCTGTATATAATTATATATGTACAGCTGGTATAACCTGGGCATCTCCTGTATATAATTATATATGTACAGCTGGTATAAGTTATACATCTTCTTGTATATAGTGATATGGAGCATGCTGGTATAACCTGGGTATCTCCTGTATATAATTATATATGTACAGCTGGTATAAGTTATACATCTTCCTGTATATAGTGATATGGACCATGCTGGTATAACCCGGGCATCTCCTGTATATAATTATATATGTACAGCTGGTATAACCTGGGTATCTCCTGTATATAATTATATATGTACAGCTGGTATAACCTGGGTATCTCCTGTATATTATTATATATGTACAGCTGGTATAACCTGGGTATCTCCTGTATATAATTATATATGTACAGCTGGTATATGTTATACATCTCCTTGTATATAGTGATATGGAGCATGCTGGTATAACCTGGGTATCTCCTGTATATAATTATATATGTACAGCTGGTATAAGTTATACATCTTCTTGTATATAGTGATATGGAGCATGCTGGTATAACCTGGGCAACTCCTGTATATAATTATATATGTACAGCTGGTATAAGTTATACATCTTCTTGTATATAGTGATATGCACCATGCTGGTATAACCTGGGCATCTCCTGTATATAATTATATATGTACAGCTGGTATAACCTGGGTATCTCCTGTATATAATTATATATGTACAGCTGGTATAAGTTATACATCTTCCTGTATATAGTGATATGGAGCATGCTGGTATAACCTGGGTATCTCCTGTATATAATTATATATGTACAGCTGGTATAAGTTATACATCTTCCTGTATATAGTGATATGGACCATGCTGGTATAACCCGGGCATCTCCTGTATATAATTATATATGTACAGCTGGTATAACCTGGGTATCTCCTGTATATAATTATATATGTACAGCTGGTATAACCTGGGTATCTCCTGTATATTATTATATATGTACAGCTGGTATAACCTGGGTATCTCCTGTATATAATTATATATGTACAGCTGGTATATGTTATACATCTCCTTGTATATAGTGATATGGAGCATGCTGGTATAACCTGGGTATCTCCTGTATATAATTATATATGTACAGCTGGTATAAGTTATACATCTTCTTGTATATAGTGATATGGAGCATGCTGGTATAACCTGGGCATCTCCTGTATATAATTATATATGTACAGCTGGTATAACCTGGGTATCTCCTGTATATAATTATATATGTACAGCTGGTATAAGTTATACATCTTCCTGTATATAGTGATATGGAGCATGCTGGTATAACCTGGGCATCTCCTGTATATAATTATATATGTACAGCTGGTATAACCTGGGTATCTCCTGTATATAATTATATATGTACAGCTGGTATAACCTGGGTATCTCCTGTATATAATTATATATGTACAGCTGGTATAAGTTATACATCTTCTTGTATATAGTGATATGGAGCATGCTGGTATAACCTGGGTATCTCCTGTATATAATTATATATGTACAGCTGGTATAACCTGGGTATCCCCTGTATATAATTATATACTGTATGTACAGCTGGTATAACCTGGGTATCCCCTGTATATAATTATATATGTACAGCTGGTATAAGTTATACATCTTCCTGTATATAGTGATATGGACCATGCTGGTATAACCTGGGCATCTCCTGTATATAATTATATATGTACAGCTGGTATAAGTTATACATCTTCTTGTATATAGTGATATGGAGCATGCTGGTATAACCTGGGCATCTCCTGTATATAATTATATATGTACAGCTGGTATAAGTTATACATCTTCCTGTATATAGTGATATGGAGCATGCTGGTATAACCTGGGCATCTCCTGTATATAATTATATATGTACAGCTGGTATAACCTGGGCATCTCCTGTATATAATTATATATGTACAGCTGGCATAACCTTGGTATCTCCTGTATATAATTATATATGTACAGCTGGTATAACCTGGGCATCTCCTGTATATAATTATATATGTACAGCTGGTATAAGTTATACATCTTCTTGTATATAGTGATATGGACCGTGCTGGTATAACCTGGGCATCTCCTGTATATAATTATATATGTACAGCTGGTATAAGTTATACATCTTCTTGTATATAGTGATATGGACCGTGCTGGTATAACCTGGGCATCTCCTGTATATAATTATATATGTACAGCTGGTATAAGTTATACATCTTGTTGTATATAATAATATATGTACAGCTGGTATAACCTGGGTATCTCCTGTATATAATTATATATGTACAGCTGGTATAAGTTATACATCTTCCTGTATATAGTGATATGGAGCATGCCGGTATAACCTGGGCATCTCCTGTATATAATTATATATGTACAGCTGGTATAACCTGGGCATCTCCTGTATATAATTATATATGTACAGCTGGTATAAGTTATACATCTTCCTGTATATAGTGATATGGAGCATGCTGGTATAACCTGGGCATCTCCTGTATATAATTATATATGTACAGCTGGTATAAGTTATACATCTTCTTGTATACAGTGATATGGACCATGCTGGTATAACCTGGGCATCTCCTGTATATAATTATATATGTACAGCTGGTATAAGTTATACATCTTCTTGTATACAGTGATATGGAGCATGCTGGTATAACCTGGGCATCTCCTGTATATAATTATATATGTACAGCTGGTATAAGTTATACATCTTCTTGTATATAGTGATATGGAGCATGCTGGTATAACCTGGGCATCTCCTGTATATAATTATATATGTACAGCTGGTATAACCTGGGTATCTCCTGTATATAATTATATATGTACAGCTGGTATAAGTTATACATCTTCTTGTATATAGTGATATGGAGCATGCTGGTATAACCTGGGCATCTCCTGTATATAATTATATATGTACAGCTGGTATAAGTTATACATCTTCCTGTATATAGTGATATGGAGCATGCTGGTATAACCTGGGTATCTCCTGTATATAATTATATATGTACAGCTGGTATAACCTGGGCATCTCCTGTATATAATTATATATGTACAGCTGGTATAAGTTATACATCTTCTTGTATATAGTGATATGGACCATGCTGGTATAACCTGGGCATCTCCTGTATATAATTATATATGTACAGCTGGTATAACCTGGGTATCTCCTGTATATAGTTATATATGTACAGCTGGTATAAGTTATACATCTTCCTGTATATAGTGATATGGAGCATGCTGGTATAACCTGGGCATCTCCTGTATATAATTATATATGTACAGCTGGTATAACCTGGGTATCTCCTGTATATAATTATATATGTACAGCTGGTATAACCTGGGTATCTCCTGTATATAATTATATATGTACAGCTGGTATAAGTTATACATCTTCTTGTATATAGTGATATGGAGCATGCTGGTATAACCTGGGCATCTCCTGTATATAATTATATATGTACAGCTGGTATAACCTGGGCATCTCCTGTATATAATTATATATGTACAGCTGGTATAACCTGGGTATCTCCTGTATATAATTATATATGTACAGCTGGTATAAGTTATACATCTTCTTGTATATAGTGATATGGAGCATGCTGGTATAACCTGGGCATCTCCTGTATATAATTATATATGTACAGCTGGCATAACCTTGGTATCTCCTGTATATAATTATATATGTACAGCTGGTATAACCTGGGTATCTCCTGTATATAATTATATATGTACAGCTGGTATAAGTTATACATCTTCTTGTATATAGTGATATGGAGCATGCTGGTATAACCTGGGCATCTCCTGTATATAATTATATATGTACAGCTGGTATAAGTTATACATCTTCCTGTATATAGTGATATGGAGCATGCTGGTATAACCTGGGTATCTCCTGTATATAATTATATATGTACAGCTGGTATAACCTGGGCATCTCCTGTATATAATTATATATGTACAGCTGGTATAAGTTATACATCTTCTTGTATATAGTGATATGGACCATGCTGGTATAACCTGGGCATCTCCTGTATATAATTATATATGTACAGCTGGTATAACCTGGGTATCTCCTGTATATAGTTATATATGTACAGCTGGTATAAGTTATACATCTTCCTGTATATAGTGATATGGAGCATGCTGGTATAACCTGGGCATCTCCTGTATATAATTATATATGTACAGCTGGTATAACCTGGGTATCTCCTGTATATAATTATATATGTACAGCTGGTATAACCTGGGTATCTCCTGTATATAATTATATATGTACAGCTGGTATAAGTTATACATCTTCTTGTATATAGTGATATGGAGCATGCTGGTATAACCTGGGCATCTCCTGTATATAATTATATATGTACAGCTGGTATAACCTGGGCATCTCCTGTATATAATTATATATGTACAGCTGGTATAACCTGGGTATCTCCTGTATATAATTATATATGTACAGCTGGTATAAGTTATACATCTTCTTGTATATAGTGATATGGAGCATGCTGGTATAACCTGGGCATCTCCTGTATATAATTATATATGTACAGCTGGCATAACCTTGGTATCTCCTGTATATAATTATATATGTACAGCTGGTATAACCTGGGTATCTCCTGTATATAATTATATATGTACAGCTGGTATAAGTTATACATCTTCTTGTATATAGTGATATGGACCATGCTGGTATAACCTGGGCATCTCCTGTATATAATTATATATGTACAGCTGGTATAACCTGGGTATCTCCTGTATATAGTTATATATGTACAGCTGGTATAAGTTATACATCTTCCTGTATATAGTGATATGGAGGATTTTTAGTTATTTGAATCTTTGTGCTTGTTTTGAATGACATTGGACGATATATACGGAACGTCGCGCCCCCTCCTTGTAGGTCGTGTATTATCGGTTTCCCCTATTTTTATCACCCTGACAGAAATGACTTGACTACGGAAATCTGAAGCTTTTTCCCACAAGAGTCCTGACCTCTCGTCTGGGAATCTCTGAATTAGACCAATTACACTCCCCAAACCAGTACATCCCACCTACGTTATACAAACTGACTGGTATTACTGGGTTATTATGGTCAGGTTGGAAAACCCTTTAACCCCAAAAATGCCAGCTGAGAAGTTTCTTTAGTTCCTGTCCTTCCCTTTGTTATGATTGTCATTTATGAGAGGGAGCAGCCCGTTTCAGTCTTTACTGGGAATGCTGAAAGAGCGAGGGAAAGTCATCTACTCCAATATCATGGGAAATCTGCAATGGGAAGTTTAAAAAAATCACATATTTTACAGGATTTCGGTCAAAGTTTTCTTTTATTCATAAAATTTCGGTCTATATGACCAAAAATTAACTCTGCGACGAAAGATGTTTGCGTCCTTTCTGACCTAGTGATCGTTTCTAATTGAGAGAAATCTAATAATCTGTGAACATTTCCTGTTGCTGGTCATACGTTTCAAATAATCAACTGAATTTCTATAATTTTTTTTATTTTTATATATATTGTAACAATTTTTTAACTCTTTGGAATGAAAAAAATAAAATAAAAAAAAGAAACAAACATGACTGGATATTCTTTTAATATTCAGACTTTGTATTAGGGGCCATTTTTTTATAACCTTCAAAAACAGTAATTTCCCGAACTTCAGGGTTTATGATGGCGTAACGTTATATTTCCCCACCTCGTGAGATTTCCCTACCTCGTCACTTCTGGTCGCACCGGACATGACGGGAGGAGGTGTGCCGCGCCGCGCAGGCGCACAACAACGAGGTAAGGAAATTTCACAGCAGAGTGCGCATGCGCCGGGAGCCTTGCCAGCGGTTAGGGTAGGGAAAAACTACGGGCCAGTGCGCAGGTGCGTTGATCGGATGGATGTTCTCAGCTAGACACCGGCCGACACTGGGCATGTGCCGGGAGCCTCGCCAGCAGTTAGGGTAGGGGAAAACTACGGGCCAGTGCGCAGGTGCGGTGATCGGATGGATGTTCTCAGCTAGACACCGGCCGACACTGGGCATGTGCCGGGAGCCTTGCCAGCGGTTAGGATAGGGGAAAACTACGGGCCAGTGCGCAGGCGCGGTGATCGGATGTTTGTTCTCAGCTGGACACCGGCCGACACTGGGCATGTGCCGGGAGCCTCGCCAGCAGTTAGGGTAGGGGAAAACTACGGGCCAGTGCGCAGGTGCGGTGATCGAATGGATGTTCTCAGCTAGACACCGGCCGACACTGGGCATGTGCCGGGAGCCTCGCCAGCAGTTAGGGTAGGGGAAAACTACGGGCCAGTGCGCAGGTGCGGTGATCGGATGGATGTTCTCAGCTAGACACCGGCCGACACTGGGCATGTGCCGGGAGCCTCGCCAGCAGTTAGGGTAGGGGAAAACTACGGGCCAGTGCGCAGGTGCGGTGATCGGATGGATGTTCTCAGCTAGACACCGGCCGACACTGGGCATGTGCCGGGAGCCTCGCCAGCAGTTGGGGTAGGGGAAAACTACGGGCCAGTGCGCAGGTGCGGTGATCGGATAGATGTTCTCAGCTGGACACCGTCCGACACTGCGCATGTGCCGGGAGCCTCGCCAGCAGTTGGGGTAGGGGAAAACTACGGGCCAGTGCGCAGGTGCGGTGATCGGATGTTTGTTCTCAGCTGGACACCGGCCGACACTGGGCATGTGCTGGGAGCCTCGCCAGCAGTTAGGGTAGGGGAAAACTACGGGCCAGTGTGCAGGTGCGTTGATCGGATGGATGTTCTCAGCTAGACACCGGCCGACACTGGGCATGTGCCGGGAGCCTCGCCAGCAGTTAGGGTAGGGGAAAACTACGGGCCAGTGCGCAGGTGCGGTGATCGGATGTTTGTTCTCAGCTAGACACCAGCCGACACTGGGCATGTGCCGGGAGCCTCGCCAGCAGTTGGGGTAGGGGAAAACTACGGGCCAGTGCGCAGGTGCGGTGATCGGATGTTTGTTCTCAGCTGGACACCGGCCGACACTGGGCATGTGCTGGGAGCCTCGCCAGCAGTTAGGGTAGAGGAAAACTACGGGCCAGTGCGCAGGTGCGTTGATCGGATGGATGTTCTCAGCTAGACACCGGCCGACACTGGGCATGTGCCGGGAGCCTCGCCAGCAGTTGGGGTAGGGGAAAACTACGGGCCAGTGCGCAGGCGCGGTGATCGGATGTTTGTTCTCAGCTGGACACCGGCCGACACTGGGCATGCGCCGGGAGCCTCGCCAGTGGTTAGGGAAGGGAAAAATTACAGGCCTGTGCTTTTTCCCTACCTTAACCGCTGGAGAGGCTCCCGGCGCATGCGCACTCTGCTGTGAAATTTCCCTACCCCGTCGTTGTGCGCCTGCACGGCGCGGCACACCTCCTCACGTCATGTCCGGTGCGACCGGAAGTGACGAGGGTAGGGAAATCTCACGAGGTGGCGAAATATAACGTTACACCTGCATCCACCTAGTCCGCTGACAAAGTAGATGTAAAAAAGCTAATATATACGGATTATGGCCATAACATCTTTGCATATATAGATATATAGAAATATTTTTTAGCACAAACTGCAAAAAAAGAAATAAAAATAGAAAAAATAATTTAAGAAAATAAAGCAAAAAAAAAAGAACTAACAGAATTAATAAATGAAATTAAAATGAGAATGAATACAATGGAAAAAGGACAGAGATACAGTAGATTGGAAAGTAATAGAAAGTCACAAAAATTATACAAAAATATTTTTTAAATAACTAATAACCCAAAAAGTAAAAGAACACATACTCATAAAAAAATGTTTATATACCTAAACAGGTTTAGTGTCAGTCTTGGATATAAACATGTCATAGTATAAAAAAAATGAAAAGTGACAATCTAAATATAAAAATGTAATTAATAAAAAATAAAATAAGAAATGACATGAATAATAAAAGTAAAGATCACCAAGACGTATAAACTTGTATGGGACATGGCAGGATAAGGAGGTGTAGATTTTATTCTGGCTGGATGGTCGGCGCAGTCTGACACGGCGCCCCCCACAGACCTCCGCTGTAATATCTGCTCCTCTGATAACGGCTGAAGCTGGCACTGGCGCAGCGGTAACATCCTCAGCGCCAAGTCAAACCTTCCCTTCCATTCCTGCGCTATTTATAGATGGGAATCTTGACAAAAATCGCTCTGTTTATTTGGATTTTTTTCCATTATGACAAAGTTTTTCCTTGTTCTAATTTTGCTCCAAGGTGCACGTTGTGTGCGAGTGTATACGGCGTGTACATGTGTGTGTATACACCCACAGTACTATAGCAGGCTGAAGCAGCGCAGGCGCACCAGATACTGCGCAGAACGCTTCTTCCACCAGTAGAAGGGAGGGTGTCGTTTGAGGGATGCAGCTCCATCATTTGTTAGGCTCTGTTCACATTAGTGTCATGGCTGCTGATCATCTAGCTTTTATGTGCAGGACTAAAGAAGGTGGGACATAATTGGGTAGGTGTTGGGGGATGGTGGACACATCCAGGGTGGGGGTATAGCGTAGATATGGGAGATGGGGATGGTGGACACATCCAGGGTGGGGGTATAGCGTATATATGGGAGATGGGGATGGTGGACACATCCAGGGTGGGGGTATAGCGTAGATATGGGATATGGGGATGGTGGACACATCCAGGGTGGGGGTATAGTGTAGGTATGGGGGATGGTGGACACATCCAGGGTGGGGGTATAGCGTAGATATGGGAGATGGGGATGGTGGACACATCCAGGGTGGGGGTATAGCGTAGATATGGGAGATGGGGATGGTGGACACATCCAGGGTGGGGGTATAGCGTAGATATGGGGGATGGGGATGGTGGACACATCCAGGGTGGGGGTATAGTGTAGGTATGGGGGATGGTGGACACATCCAGGGTGGGGGTATAGCGTAGATATGGGAGATGGGGATGGTGGACACATCCAGGGTGGGGGTATAGTGTAGATATGGGGGATGGGGATGGTGGACACCTCCAGGGTGGGGGTATAGCGTAGATATGGGAGATGGGGATGGTGGACACATCCAGGGTGGGGGTATAGCGTAGATATGGGGGATAGGGATGGTGGACACCTCCAGGGTGGGTATATAGGAGTCCATGATATATCAGGCTCCTCTCGTCTATGGCAGGCAGTAATATATTGTGCTGCTGTGGCCGCTGTGTTCTCCTCTTCCCGCAGCAGTATGGAGAGTCTCTCTTCCTCCTCCATGGAGGTGAAGTCTGGGCAGAGATCAGACAGTCTCCTGAAGTGAGTGTCCCTCACTGCTGAGTATTTGGGGCACCGCAGCAGGAAATGAGCCTCATCCTCCACGGCCTCCTGGTGGCACTGCTGGCACAGTCTGCTCTCCCTGGCCATCTACCTCTGTCGGTGACGCCCGGATTCAATGAGAAGGCCGTGGGCGCTCAGTCTGTACTGGCTCAAGATCTGTCGGTCTTTTGGATTGGGGAGTTCCTCCAGATATGGGGCAGTTTGTGCTCCCTCTGTAGGCTCTGGCATACTGTCAGCTTCTGTGATGTTCTTATGTGGTTCCTCCAGACGCTGATATACTCCTCTTTGTACTTGTGTATCGTCCTCTGGATTCCGCCCTTTGCCAGGCTGTATTGGTTGGTGGCTTGGGCAGGCTGGGTTTGGGTGACTTGTTGCAGGGTGCTTTGTTTTTCTGGGGCTTCTTGGTGTAGCAAGGCTTTGTGATGGTAGGAGCTGGGACTGCTGCTATGCAGATGGGCTCTGAATGATAGCGCCCTCTTCTGGACAGCAAAGTAAAGTGGGAATCTGCCCAGTTCTGCTCGACAGGAGCTGTTTGAGGTGCTCCTGTGGACCTGGAGAAGGTGTTTGCAGAGTTCTAGGTGGAATAGTTCTGTTGGCCCAGAGTCCCACTTTGCCTGGTCTGTGTATAGTTATCTATCTATCTATATATTATCTATCTCTTATCTAGCTATTCATCCATTAATCCATCTTATATCTATCTAATGTCTATCTATCTATCTATCTATCTATCTCCTATCTATCTATCTATTATCTATCTATCTATCTATCATCTATCTATCTATTATCTATCTATCTATCATCTATCTCCTATCTATCTATCTATCTATCTATCTCCTATCTATCTATCTCCTATCTATCTATCTATCTATCTATCTATCTCCTATATATCTATTATCTATCTATCTATCTATCTATCTATCTATCCCATATCTATCTATCTATCTCCTATCTATCTATCTCCTATCTATCTATCTATCTATCTATCTATCTATCTACAGTCATGTGAAAAAATTAGGACACCCTTTGAAAGCATGTGGTTTTTTGTAACATTTTTAATAAAAGGTTATTTCATCTCCGTTTCAACAATACAGAGAGATTAAAGTAATCCAACTAAACAAAGAAAACTGAAGAAAAGTCTTTTCAAGATCTTCTGTAAATGTCATTCTACAAAAATGCCTATTCTAACTGAGGAAAAAGATAGGACACCCTCACATGTATTCCCTCTTAAATTGGCTCAGATCTCACACAGGTATATCACACCAGGTGCACATAATTAGTAGATCGTTACTCTGCATGTTGAATGAGGCTTGCCCTATTTAAACCTCAGACATTTAGTTTGGTGTGCTCCTGACTGTTGAAGTGAGAGTGAGCACCATGGTGAGAGCAAAAGAGCTGTCAGAGGACTTCAGAAAAAAGATTGTAGCAGCCTATGAGTCTGGGAAGGGATTTAAAAAGATCTCAAAAGATTTTGAAATCAGCCATTCCACTGTCCGGAAGATAGTCTACAAGTGGAGGG
Organism: Bufo gargarizans; assembly: GCF_014858855.1. Lineage (NCBI taxonomy): Eukaryota > Metazoa > Chordata > Amphibia > Anura > Bufonidae > Bufo > Bufo gargarizans. The sequence goes on from NC_058085.1 coordinate 9,266,014, forward strand.
CTTTCAAAACAACTGCCAACATGCCCAGGACTGGTCGCCCCAGCAAGTTCACCCCAAGAGCAGACCGCAAGATGCTAAAAGAGGTCTCCAAAAACCCTAAAGTGTCATCTCGAGAACTACAGCAGGCTCTGGCTACTGTTGATGTAGAAGTACATGCCTCTACAATCAGAAAGAGACTGTACAAGTTTAACTTGCATGGGAGGTGTGCAAGGAGGAAACCTTTGCTTTCCAAGAGAAACATCGAGGCCAGACTGACATTTGCCAGAGATAAAGTTGACAAAGACCAGGACTTCTGGAATAATGTTCTTTGGACAGATGAGTCCAAAATTGAATTATTTGGACACAACAGCAGAGGACATGTTTGGCGTAAACCAAACACAGCATTCCAAGAAAAGAACCTCATACCAACTGTGAAGCATGGAGGTGGAAGTGTCATGGTTTGGGGCTGCTTTGCTGCAGCAGGACCTGGTCAGCTCACCATCATAGAATCCACGATGAATTCTACTGTGTATCAGAAGGTGCTTGAAGAACATGTGAGACCATCAGTTAGAAAATTAAAGCTGAAGCGGAACTGGACCATGCAACATGACAATGACCCAAAACATACTAGTAAATCAACCAAAGATTGGCTGAAAAAGAAGAAATGGAGAGTCCTGGAATGGCCAAGTCAAAGTCCAGATTTGAATCCCATTGAGATGCTGTGGGGTGACTTGAAAAGGGCTGTACGTGCAAGAAACCCCTCCAACATCTCACAGCTGAAAAAGTTCTGCATTGAGGAGTGGGGTAAAATTTCCTCAGACCGATGTCGAAGACTGGTAGATGGCTACAAGAACCGTCTCACTGCAGTTATTTCAGCCAAAGGAGGTAACACTCGCTATTAGGGGCAAGGGTGTCCTATCTTTTTCCTCAGTTAGAATAGGCATTTTTGTAGAATGACATTTACAGAAGATCTTGAAAAGACTTTTCTTCAGTTTTCTTTGTTTAGTCGGATTACTTTAATCTCTCTGTATTGTTGAAACGGAGATGAAATAACCTTTTATTAAAAATGTTACAAAAAACCACATGCTTTCAAAGGGTGTCCTAATTTTTTCACATGACTGTATCTATCTATCTCCTATCTATCTATTATCTATCTATCTATCTATTATCTATCTATCTATCTATCTCATATCTATCTATCTATTATCTATCTATCTATCTATCTATCTATCTATCTATCTATCTATCTATCTAATACATATTGATCATCTAATCCAGTGTTTCCCAACCAGTGTGCCTCCAGCTGTTGCAAAACTACAACTCTCAGCATGCCTGGACAGCCTTTGGCTGTGCGGGCATGCTGGGAGTTGTAGTTTTGCAACAGCTGGAGGCACACTGGTTGGGAAACACTGATCTAATCTATCTATCTCATATCTATCTATCTATCTATCTATCTATCTATCTATCTATCTCATATCTATCTATCTATCTATCTATCTATCTCCTATCTATCTATCTCCTATCTATCTATCTATCTATCTATCTATCTATCTATCTATCTATCTCATATCTATCTATCTCCTATCTATCTATCTATCCATCTATTATCTATCTATTATCTATCTATCTATCTATCTATTATCTATTTATCTATCTATCTATCTATTATCTATCTATCTATCTATCTATCTATCTATCTATTATCTATCTATCTATCTATCTATCTATCTATTATCTATCTATCTATCTCTTATCTATCTATCTATCTATCTATCTATCTATCTATTATCTATCATCTATCTATCTATTATCTATCTATCTATCTATCTATCTATCTATCTCATATCTATCTCCTATCTCCTATCTATCTATCTATCTATCTATCTATCTCATATCTATCTATCTATCTATCTATCTATCTATCTCATATCTATCTATCTATCTATATATTTACATCTATCTCTCTCCTATCTATCTATCTATTATCTATCTATCTATCTATCTATCTATTATCTATCTATCTATCTATCTATCTATCTATCTATCTATCTCCTATCTATCTATCTATCTATCTCCTATCTATCTATCTATCTATCTATCTATTATCTATCTATCTATCCATCTATTATCTATCTATCTATTATCTATCTCCTATCTATCTATCTATCTATCTATCTCTATCTATCTATCTATTATCTATCTATCTATCTATATATCTATCTATCTATTATCTATCTATCTATCTATCTATCTATCTATCTCCTATCTATCTATCCATCTATTATCTATCTATCTATTATCTATCTCATATCTATCTCCTATCTATCTATCTCCTATCTATCTATCTATCTATCTATCTATCTAATATCTATCTATCTATCTATTATCTATCTATTATCTATCTATCTCCTATCTAATATCTATCTAATATCTATCTATCTATCTATCTATCTATCTATTATCTATCTATCTATCTATCTATCTATCTCCTATCTATCTCCTATCTATCTATCTTCTATCTATCTATCTCATATCTATCTCCTATCTCCTATCTATCTATCTATCTATCTATCTATCTCATATCTATCTATCTATCTATCTATCTATCTATCTATCTATCTCCTATCTATCTATCTATCTATCTATCTATCTATCTATCTATCTATCTCCTATCTATCTATCTCCTATCTATCTATCTATCTATCTATCTATTATCTATCTATCTATTATCTATCTATCTATCTATCTATCTATCTATCTATCTCATATCTATCTATCTATCTATCTATCTATCTATCTATCTATCTACATCTATCTCATATCTATCTATCTATCTATCTATCTATCTATCTATCTATCTCCTATCTATCTCCTATCTATCTATCTATCAAATCAAATCAAATCAAATCAGCTTTATTGGCAGGACTAAATACATTTTAGCATTGCCAACGCAAGTGGTAAATAATTGGGTAGGGTTGGGGGTGGGGACAGGTCCAGGGTGGGGATATAGGAGTCCATGGTATATCAGGCTCCTCTCAGTCTATGGCAGGCAGTAATATATTGTGCTGCTGTGGCCGCTGTGTTCTCCTCTTCCCCCAGCAGTATGGGGAGTCTCTCTTCCTCCTCCATGGAGGTGAAGTCTAGGCAGAGATCAGACAGTCTCCTGAAGTCAGTCTCCCTCCCTGCTGAGTATTTGGGGCACCGCAGCAGGAAATGAGCCTCATCCTCCCCGGCCTCCTGGTCGCACTGCTGGCACAGTCTGCTCTCCCTGGGCATGTACCTCTGTGGGTGACGCCCGGATTCAATGAGAAGGCTGTGGGCGCTCAGTCTGTAGCGGCTCAGGATCTGTCGGTCTCTGGGGTTGGGGAATTTCTCCAGATATGGGGCAGTTTGTGCTCCCTCTGCAGGCTCTGGTATACTGTCAGCTTCTGGGATGTTCTTATGTGGTTCCTCCAGACGCAGATATACTCCTCTTTGAACTTGTGTATCGTCCTCTGGATTCCGCCCTTTGTCAGGCTGTATTGGTTGGTGGATTGGGCAGGCTGGGTTTGGGTGACTTGTTGCGGGGTGCTTTGTTTTTCTGGGGCTTCTTGGTGTAGCAAGGCTTTGTGATGGTAGGAGCTGGGACTGCTGCTATGTAGATGGGCTCTGAATGATAGCGCCCTCTTCTGGACAGCAAAGTAGAGTGGGAATCTGCCCAGTTCTGCTCGACAGGCGCTGTTTGAGGTGCCCCTGTGGACCTGGAGAAGGTGTTTGCAGAGTTCTAGGTGGAATAGTTCTGTTGGCCCAGAGTCCCACTTTGCCCGGTCTGGGTATGTGTCTGGGCCCCAGACTTCGCTGCCATACAGGAGGATTGGGGCGATGATGGTGTCAAGGATTGTAAGCCAGACGGTCACTGGTGCTTTAAGGTGATACAGACGCCTTCTGATGGCAGAGAAGGTTTTGCTCGCCTTGTCTTTCAGTATTTCCATGGCTTTCTTAAAATTCCCTGATTGGCTGATTTCTAGGCCCAGGTAGGTGTAGCTGTCGGTTTCTGAAAGTGGACAGTTGTTTAGCAGGAAGGGAGGATGCCCGGCTGCTTTTCGATTTCTTTTCTGGAACACCATGATGTTGGTTTTCTTTGGATTGATGGGCAGTGCCCATGTGTTACTGAACTTCTCCAGGATTTTCAGGTTATCTTGGAGACCTTTCTCAGTTGGCGATAGTAGCAGAAGATCATCTGCATAAAGGAGAAATTTCACCTCAGTGTCATGGAGGGTGAGACCAGGTGCTGTGGAGGACTCCAGAGCCGCCGCCAGCTCATTGATGTAGATGTTAAACAGGGTTGGACTGAGGCTGCAGCCCTGTCTGACTCCTCGGCTCTGCTGGAAATAAGCCGTTCTCCTCCCATTTACCTTCACGCTGCATCTGTTCTCAGTGTAGGAGCTTCTGATGACATCATATGTTTTTCCTCCTATTCCGCTTTCAAGAAGTTTCAGGAATAGGCCCGGATGCCACACTGAGTCAAAGGCCTTCTTAAAGTCCACAAAGCAGGCATAGATCTTTCCCTGCTTTGTATTGTGGACATGGCTCTTGATGAGGCTCTGCAGGGTGTAGATGTGGTCCGTGGTGCGGTGGTTTGGTATGAAGCCTGCTTGGCTTCTGCTGAGGATGTTGTGCTGGGTGAGGAAGCTGAGGATCCTCTTATTCAGGATACTGCTGAGGAGTTTTCCCAGGTTGCTGCTGACACATATCCCTCTATAGTTGGCTGGGTCATACTTGTCTCCGCCCTTGTGTATGGGGGTGATGATGCCCTGGTTCCAGCTCTGGGGGAAGTAGCCGGCACTCAGCACAACATTGTCTATCTATCTATCTATCTATCTATCTATCTCATATCTATCTATCTATCTATCTATCTATCTATCTATCTATTTACATCTATCTCATATCTATCTATCTATCTATCTATCTATCTATCTATCTATCTATCTATCTATCTATCTATCTATTTACATCTATCTCTCTCCTATCTATCTATCTATCTATCTATCTATCTATCTATCTATCTCCTATCTATCTCCTATCTATCTATCTATCTATCTATCTATCTATCTCTCTATCTCTCTCCTATCTATCTATCTATCTATCTATCTCCTATCTATCTATCTATTTATCTATCTATCTATCTATTTACATCTATCTATCTATCTATCTATCTATCTATCTCCTATCTATCTATCTATCTATCTATCATCTATCTATCTATCTATTTACATCTATCTATCTATCTATCTATCTATTTACATCTATCTATCTATCTATCTATCTATCTATCTATCTATTTACATCTATCTAGGTATCATACATCACGATGACAAGCAGTGATGACATCACTCCGCAGTGTAACGCGCCTGCTCCGTTAATTCTCTTGTGCTGAGACATCCCAGATGTTTCGGGAGAAGATATGAGAGGTTTATCCATAGATCTGTGCCGGGATGGGTGGCATGTAATAGTGCGGACTGGCCGACCTCCCACTAACACTGGCAGAGCCCTAAATTATTTTGGGTAATGAAAACAAATCCCTTTGTGTAAAGCCTGGCCCTCTGATGTATTGTACCTGCTGCTCCCCCCGGATGTCACATCCTGCCTGGAATTAATGGTCAATCACAGGGAACACAAATGTTTAGCTGAAGAACACTACAGACGTATGCAGGTATCGGGGGTGCTGGGCGGTGGGCAGAAGACATTGACCAGATCCAGGATGGGTCCTTCACCTGGCGGTGGTCCTCGCTTCTGAAGAACCCGGCAGTTTATTGTCATAGAAGCTTTGCACTGAATTAGTCACAGAAATGAATGTAGCAGCTGCCACCTGAAAGAACCCGTATTTAACCCCTTCTTAAAGGCAAATTCCAGTCAATGATGAAGCCTGGCCCTTGAAAATGCTCTCTCTATTAACTATTACAGTGCCGTTCTCACATTATAGCAACTCATGGCTGGTGCACTGAAAGATGACGTTATTTTATATACAAAGTGCCTTGATGATGTCACTGGTTCCTGATGCATTGATAGGCTGTATTCTTATGAATATGAAGTGCCTTGATGATGTCACTGATTCCTGGTGAATTGATAGGCTGTATTCTCTTGAGCATGTAGTATCTAAGTGATGTCACTGATTCCTGGTGTATTAATAGGCTGTATTCTTATGAATATGAAGTGCCTTGGTGATGTCACTGGTTCCTGATGCATTGAAAGGCTGTATTCTCATGAGCATGTAGTATCTAAGTGATGTCACTGATTCCTGGTGTATTAATAGGCTGTATTCTTATGAATATGAAGTGCCTTGATGATGTCACTGATTCCTGGTGTATTAATAGGCTGTATTCTTATGAATATGAAGTGCCTTGGTGATGTCACTGGTTCCTGATGCATTGAAAGGCTGTATTCTCATGAGCATGTAGTATCTAAGTGATATCACTGGTTCCTGGTGTATTAATAGGCTGTATTCTCTTGAGCATGTAGTATCTAAGTGATGTCACTGGTTCTTGGAAAATTGATAGGCTGCAGGCTCTTAAATATGAAGTGCTTCGGTGATGTCACTTGTTCCTGATGAATTGATAGGTTGCATTCTCGTGAATATAAAGTGTCTTGGTGATGTCATTGGTTGGCTGCATTCTCATCAATATGAAGTGTTTTTGGTGATGTCACTACTTCCTTCTGATGTGCATGAAGTTTCTCAATGGGTTCCTAAGGACACTGTGTCATACAAATGCAGTGTCTAGTTGATGCGCCTTGGTGATGTCACTGGTTCCTGGTATGTGTATAGGCTGTATTCTCAAGAATATAAATCATCTAGGTGATGTCACTGCAGTCTCATGAATATGAAGTGTCTTTGTGATCGCACTGGTTCCTCAAGAATTTATAGACCGCATTGTCATGAATATGGTGTCTTGATGTCACTGGTTCCTGGTGTATTAATAGGCTGTATTGTCAAGAATAAGAAGTGTCTTGATGATGTCACTGGTTCCTGGTGTATTAATAGGCTGTATTGTCAAGAATAAGAAGTGTCTTGGTGATCGCGCTGGTTCCTGGTGTATTAATAGGCTGTATTGTCATGCATATGGAGTGTCTTGTGATGTCACTAGTTCCTGCTGAATTGATAGGCTGCATTGTCATGAAAAAGAGGTGTCTTGATGATATCACTGGCTGTCTACATTCTCATGACTATGACGTGTCATTGGTCAGGTCACATGTTCCGTCTAATGCGCATGAAGTTTATCAGTGATGTCACAGGTTCCTGATGAATTGATAATCTGCATTCTCGTAAATATGCACCGTCTAACTGGTTTCTGGTGAATTGATAGGCTGTATTCTCATTAATATGGAGTGTCTTGGTGATGTCACTGGTTCCAAGTGAATTGAAATATATATATCACTGGTTTCTGGTTTATTTGTTGGATATAGTCTCATGAAGGCAAAGTGTCAGGGCAATGTTTCTGGTTCCTGGTGTATGGATAGGCTGTATTCTCTTGAATATCAATAGTCTCAGTGATGTCACTGGTTCCTTTATAGGCTGTATTCTGTTTAATATGAAGTGTCTTGGTGATGTCACTGGTTCCCGGTTTATTTATAGGCTGTGTTCTCATGAAGGTGAAGGGTCTAGCTGATATCTCTGTTTTCTAGAGAACTGCTAATTTCCAAAGCCCAGCTAATGGCTGCTTCAGCTATTTGCAGACACCTCCAATTCTATGTGGCTTTGGCAGAACGTGCGGGCAAATATTAGTGTTAAAATTTCTGCTTCTTGTCACACACATGTTGTCACGTTAAAGGGACAGTACTAGGTGCAGGAGGTTGGAACCAGACACTGATAGGTATGTGGTTCTATATATGGAACAAGTGCATGAGAATTTTTTTTATTTCCATGTGCAGAACTGCATGCTCCAAGTATATTTTTTACAATAAGTTTCAACTCATTTACTGCAGTGTAGATCTAAGACAGTGATCCATCAGATTTAGACCTCCTGCACACGTCCGTAGGTGTCCCGTGACCATATTGTGGACCGCATTTGTGCATCCGCATCACACAGGCATCGTTCCATGTGCATTCTGCATCACGGATGCAGACCCATTCACTTCAATGGGTCCACAAAACCAGAGATGCGAAAATGGTGCGGAACGGAACCCTACTGAGGCACTACGGAGTGCTTCCGTGGGGTTTCGTTCCGTAAAAAGATAGAACATGTCCTATCTTTTTGTGGAACGGCCGGATCGCGGACCCATTAAAGTGAACGGGTTTACTATCCACTACGGCTGCCCCGCGGTCGGTATTCGCATTTTGTGGGCGGCAGACGTTCTTGTGCAGGAGGTCTTAGACTTCTGCTGAATTTGGATTAAATGGTCGCTAACTTTTCATACACCTTTGCATAAATCAACAGTAGAAATGACCACAAGAAACTTTGTAATATATCTTATCAGTGAGAAATGTCTACATCCCATGCTATCAGCTATTTACCTACCAGCCCCGACCTTGGTAAATTGCTTTTCACTTTGAAATATTCTTGAAGACTCTCCAGGACAGGACATTCCGCGGGCACAAAGGAAAACTGTTAAAAGGTGCCAGACACAAGTCACATACTGGCCAGAAATAGTATTATTCCTCATGTACACACACTGTACTATTGTACTATTGATTAATGCACAGTTTGTTGAAAGGTTTTTACGCATTAATCTCTTCTGCCCACTATTAGGACATACGGTTGAAATCTAATTTTTGTTTGGGGGTTGGATCATTCTGGTCAGGTCTGTTCTTGAGTCCTTCATGGGCCTTCACTGAAGCCGTGGTTACTCCACACTGGCACCCAGTGATCCTGGCAGGTTTGGTAGCAAGTGCTACACCAACTGGCCCTGTAAGCAACAGAGATCTTTGACCAAGTCAAGCCAGTCTGCCACCATGTACTCCATGCAGAGGCAACTAATACTACATGCAAAACTTGCAAGGAGAGGGAGATCGTGACTGTGAGGGGACATGGAAAAGTGTGTGCAGTGGTTGAAAGGATATAGATACTGCAATCTGGGAGCAGCTGTTGAGACTGCCCATGTTGTGTGAGTCTATACCATGGTGCCAACTGTAGCTTAGTCATCTACACCAATGCCACCTTCGGGAGACTTAAACCAGAGTGCCAATGCACAGAGAAGTTTGCTGCACCCCAAGTCAAGGGAGAGCGTAAACTGTTGCCCCATAAAGAAAACGTACTACTGCTAGACTGGTCGTCTTTGGAGAAGATGGTACCCTTATTCAGAGACTCTGTAACCATATGATTGTTGCCTCGTGTAAGACTGTAACCAATAAGCTTGTTGCCTCTTGAAAGACTATTGTAACCAACAAGCTTGTTGCCTTATGTGAGACCAGAAAATATTTTTGTTGTAAGTTCCATCTATGTCCAACTGCATTCTTCCTGCTATCTGCGAGTGGAAAGCTAGACATACTGCTCAAGGGCTAAAAAGATCCTTCTGTAAGATCTGACCCACTTACAAGCAGAACCAGCAGGAAAAGTGGCATAGTGCATCGTAGAGCTGATGGGGAACATAGTGGTCAAACACACATTGATCAGACATTGGTGGCATATCCTGAGACAACGCCTATCCTGAGACAACTCTTTTATGAAAGAGCTCCTTCTATTAGAGTTTGGGTCCACAAAAATAATAATAATTCTGGATGTTCTTCATACTTTGTATGTTCCCTTGAATTTCCCAGTGTTGGAGATAGGGTTTTAGGCTGTAGAAGTAGACGGGATAGTTTTTTTTTTTGTCAGCAGAGAGGTAAAGCTGGTAAGTAAAGTTTCTGCATGAAGTTATGGCCATTAGCCCCAGATGGGATTTATGCTCAGATTTGTCATGTTAAGGCTGATGTAAAACAGGAGCCAGGACTCGCCTTCGTCTGGCTGAACCGTAGAAGATGTAACTCTACACCGCAGACCAGCGCAGGTCTGACAGGACTCCAGCCACTTCTGCTTGTTCACAAAACACCCCTTGAAAAATGATTTGTCCAGAAAGCCTAATATGACGGCCAGCATGGAGCTTTGTGAGTTTTTTAAAAGTCCACCTAAAGCGGGACTGAAAGAAAGAACCCCGAAAAACTTAGAGTTGCTGCTGTGGTTTTCATTTACCATCTATGCCTCTATGCATGTAGCTGCCATGACTATCATTAGGTAGAGGGTATGCAAGTGGCTCTTAGCAAGCTCTGAATTCTGACCTAGGCCACTCACCCAGTCTGCAGATGAGATGCTGGCTTAATTATTATCCAAGGCCTGTTTAAAAGGTCTAACATTGACTTCTAGGATAGCTACCTTACATCTGGTAGCATTAGAGGCAGAGCTTGCTAAGAACTCATTTGCATACCATCTTCCCAGAATTCCAGAGGAGCGTTGCCTGGCCTATAAGACTTTTCATGCCAATTAGGCAATCATGCCATAAGGAGACAGTATCCCCTGTATCATTAGGTAAGACTGTCAAACATGCCCCCCATAGATATGTCCAATTCCCTGGTTTGTTTCAAATGGTTTTGTGTCTGAAACCTGGTGATCAGTGGTTTAGTGACCAACTTTATCATGTCTACTTTACAGCTATTCAAGATCAGTGGCTTTTGACCTATATATTTAATGTCAATACTGGTTTAGTGCAACTACCTAAGGAACTAAGGTTAGTGTTTGACAAACAGTCCTGAAATCAATGGAGACCAGTGGTTTAGTATTAGTTTATGTAGACCAGTGGTTTAGTATCAGTCCATGTAGACCAGTGGTTTAGTAGCAAGTCCATGGAGACCAGTGGTTTAGTATTTAGTCCATGGAGACCAGTGGTTTAGTATTAGTCCATGGAGATCAGTGGTTTAGTATTTAGTCCATGGAGACCAGTGGTTTAGTATTAGTCCATGGAGATCACTGGTTTAGTATTAGTCCATGGAGATCAGTGGTTTAGTATTTAGTCCATGGAGATCAGTGGTTTAGTATTAGTCTATGGAGATCAGTGGTTTAGTATTAGTCCATGGAGATCAGTGGTTTAGTATTAGTCCATGGAGATCACTGGTTTAGTATTAGTCCATGGAGATCAGTGGTTTAGTATCTAGTCCATGAAGACCAGTGGTTTAGTATAAGTCCATGGAGATCACTGGTTTAGTATTAGTCCATGGAGATCAGTGGTTTAGTATCTAGTCCATGAAGACCAGTGGTTTAGTATAAGTCCATGGAGATCACTGGTTTAGTATTTAGTCCATGGAGATCAGTGATTTAGTATTAGTCCATGGAGATCAGTGGTTTAGTATTAGTCCATGGAGATCACTGGTTTAGTATTAGTCCATGGAGATCACTGGTTTAGTATTTAGTCCATGGAGATCAGTGATTTAGTATTAGTCCATGGAGATCAGTGGTTTAGTATTAGTCCATGGAGATCACTGGTTTAGTATCTAGTCCATGAAGACCAGTGGCTTTGTATCCAGAACAGTGGTTTTGTGTTTAGACCATGGTGTCCAGTAGTCATTCTTCCCTATATGTCTCCTGATTTAGATTGAAGTCTTATCCTTACGTTGACCACAAGTTACCCCATTCCTGAAGATATGATGATTGTCCTCATATCATATCGTGACCTGGTCCATTAGCATTACAAGGTACTTGGCAAGTGTCAAGATAGCCGACACTGATGGAAATCACCTCCGTCTGACTCCCAACAAGTCCTCACATTTCACTACCAATAGTTGATTAGATTAGACGTTCTATCAACCTGAACTTTTACCTTCTCCTTTCCCTGAAGCTGCAGGAATATTCCGAGCACTTTATAACCACATAATAGATTTCGTTATTCCTCTTCGGAGCTTAACATGCAATTTACCAAGAACTTGTAATAGACAAAAGTATCAAGCACAAACGCTATAGAATTGGATATATAGGGAAAAAAAGGGATGAAAATTCCAGCTCTGCAAAACGAACAATCCTTTATTTCTTGCGGTTTAAAAACTCCAAAAAACACACATTGTAACGATCTACGCATTTCGGACCATCACATGCCGGTTCTTACTCATGATACACGTTACACAAACTCCATTACTTATACACCCCTGTCACACCAATCTCAGAGAATATAGGTGTCACATGACACATACAGGTCCTTCTAAAAAAATTAGCATATTGTGATAAAGTTCATTATTTTCTGTAATGTGCTGATAAACATTAGACTTTCATATATTTTAGATTCATTACACACCAACTGAAGTAGTTCAAGCCTTTTATTGTTTTAATATTGATGATTTTGGCCACAGCTCATGAAAACCCAAAATTCCTATCTAAAAAAATTAGCATATTTCATCCGACCAATAAAAGAAAAGTGTTTTTAATACAAAAAAAGTCAACCTTCAAATAATTATGTTCAGTTCTGCACTCAATACTTGGTCGGGAATCCTTTTGCAGAAATGACTGCTGCAATGCGGCGTGGCATGGAGGCAATCAGCCTGTGGCACTGCTGAGGTGTTATGGAGGCCCAGGATGCTGCAATGCGGCGTGGCATGGAGGCAATCAGCCTGTGGCACTGCTGAGGTGTTATGGAGGCCCAGGATGCTTCAATGCGGCGTGGCATGGAGGCAATCAGCCTGTGGCACTGCTGAGGTGTTATGGAGGCCCAGGAGGCTTCAATGCGGCGTGGCATGGAGGCAATCAGCCTGTGGCACTGCTGAGGTGTTATGGAGGCCCAGGATGCTTCAATGCGGCGTGGCATGGAGGCAATCAGCCTGTGGCACTGCTGAGGTGTTATGGAGGCCCAGGAGGCTTCAATGCGGCGTGGCATGGAGGCAATCAGCCTGTGGCACTGCTGAGGTGTTATGGAGGCCCAGGAGGCTTCAATGCGGCGTGGCATGGAGGCAATCAGCCTGTGGCACTGCTGAGGTGTTATGGAGGCCCAGGATGCTTCAATGCGGCGTGGCATGGAGGCAATCAGCCTGTGGCACTGCTGAGGTGTTATGGAGGCCCAGGAGGCTTCAATGCGGCGTGGCATGGAGGCAATCAGCCTGTGGCACTGCTGAGGTGTTATGGAGGCCCAGGAGGCTTCAATGCGGCGTGGCATGGAGGCAATCAGCCTGTGGCACTGCTGAGGTGTTATGGAGGCCCAGGAGGCTTCAATGCGGCGTGGCATGGAGGCAATCAGCCTGTGGCACTGCTGAGGTGTTATGGAGGCCCAGGAGGCTTCAATGCGGCGTGGCATGGAGGCAATCAGCCTGTGGCACTGCTGAGGTGTTATGGAGGCCCAGGAGGCTTCAATGCGGCGTGGCATGGAGGCAATCAGCCTGTGGCACTGCTGAGGTGTTATGGAGGCCCAGGAGGCTTCAATGCGGCGTGGCATGGAGGCAATCAGCCTGTGGCACTGCTGAGGTGTTATGGAGGCCCAGGAGGCTTCAATGCGGCGTGGCATGGAGGCAATCAGCCTGTGGCACTGCTGAGGTGTTATGGAGGCCCAGGAGGCTTCAATGCGGCGTGGCATGGAGGCAATCAGCCTGTGGCACTGCTGAGGTGTTATGGAGGCCCAGGAGGCTTCAATGCGGCGTGGCATGGAGGCCATCAGCCTGTGGCACTGCTGAGGTGTTATGGAGGCCCAGGAGGCTTCAATGCGGCGTGGCATGGAGGCAATCAGCCTGTGGCACTGCTGAGGTGTTATGGAGGCCCAGGATGCTTCGATAGCGGCCTTAAGCTCATCCAGAGTGTTGGGTCTTGCGTCTCTCAACTTTCTCTTCCCAATATCCCACAGATTCTCTATGGGGTTCAGGTCAGGAGAGTTTGCAGGCCAATTGAGCCCAGTAATACCATGGTCAGTAACCCATTTACCAGTGGTGTTGGCACTGTGAGCAGGTGCCAGGTCGTGCTGAAAAATGAAATCTTCATCTCCATAAAGCTTTTCAGCAGATGGAAGCATGAAGTGCTCCACAATCTCCTGATAGCTAGCTGCATTGACCCTGCCCTTGATAAAACACAGTGGACCAACACCAGCAGCTGACATGGCACCCCAGACCATCACTGACTGTGGGTACTTGACACTGGACTTCAGGCATTTTGGCATTTCCCTCTCCCCAGTCTTCCTCCAGACTCTGGCACCTTGATTTCCGAATGACATGCAACAGTCCAGTGCTGCTTCTCTGTAGCCCAGGTCAGGCGCTTCTGCCGCTGTTTCTGGGGAATGCGGCACCTGTAGCCCATTTCCTGCACACGCCTGTACACGGGGGCTCTGGATGTTTCTACTCCAGACTCAGTCCACTGCTTCCGCAGGTCCCCCAAGGTCTGGAATCGGTCCTTCTCCACAATCTTCCTCAGGGTCCGGTCACCTCTTCTCGTTGTGCAGCGTTTTCTGCCACACTTTTTCCTTCCCACAGACTTCCCACTGAGGTGCCTTGATACAGCACTCTGGGAACAGCCTATTCGTTCAGAAATTTCTTTCTGTGTCTTACCCTCTTGCTTGAGGGTGTCAATGATGGCCTTCTGGACAGCAGTCAGGTCGGCAGTCTGACCCATGATTGCGGTTTTGAGTAATGAACCAGGCTGGGAGTTTTTAAAAGCCTCAGGAATCTTTTGCAGGTGTTTAGAGTTAATTAGTTGATTCAGATGATTAGGTTAATGGCTCGTTTAGAGAACCTGTTCATGATATGCTAATTTTTTTAGATAGGAATTTGGGGTTTTCATGAGCTGTGGCCAAAATCATCAATATTAAAGCAATAAAAGGCTTGAACTACTTCAGTTGGTGTGTAATGAATCTAAAATATATGAAAGTCTAATGTTTATCAGTACATTACAGAAAATAATGAACTTTATCACAATATGCTAATTTTTTGAGAAGGACCTGTATAGTGTAGAGGGTTAAAAACTGAACAAGACATTCTCTTATAATTAAAAACCTAAGTGGATAACACTACAGAAAAAACTAGTTACGGCAGGAAGATTGACAAACAAATAAATTAATGATGTTGCAGGATCCAGTCATGCTTTCTGTTTAAACCAGCGGACTGCATGTTTCTAATTGAAGCATCCAGTAGCCCCCGATTAGGTAACTTTCTTTATGATCACCACCTCTCGTTGAAGGGGTAACCCTTTCATTGCCCTGAACTATTAGCGCTGTTGCATCGCCTCCATGTACAATGGCAAAATGAAGGCTGACCGCCGAGACATTACGAGATTCGCAATGGGGAAAGTCCGAAATGTGCTTCCGTACTCGTGTTTTGATTGGATATATGTAACCAAGATCCCATGTCAAACTATACAATATTATGTACATGCTGGGGAATTCCAGCTCTGAAGCTATGTAGCATAATGCAGTCAGCAAGTCAGGATCAGTACAGGATCTGAATAGTGAGTGCAGCTCTGGAGTATAATACAGGATGTAACTCAGGATCAGTACAGGATAAGTAATGTATGTACACAGTGACTGCACCAGCAGAATAGTGAGTGCAGCTCTGGAGTATAATACAGGATGTAACTCAGCATCAGTACAGGATAAGTAATGTATGTGCACAGTGACTGCACCAGCAGAATAGTGAGTGCAGCTCTGGAGTATAATACAGGATGTAACTCAGGATCAGTACAGGATAAGTAATGTATGTACACAGTGACTGCACCAGCAGAATAGCGAGTGCAGCTCTGGGGTATAATACAGGATGTAACTCAGGATCAGTACAGGATAAGTAATGCATGTACACAGTGACTGCACCAGCAGAATAGTGAGTGCAGCTCTGGAGTATAATACAGGATGTAACTCAGGATCAGTACAGGATAAGTAATGTATGTACACAGTGACTGCACCAGCAGAATAGCGAGTGCAGCTCTGGGGTATAATACAGGATGTAACTCAGGATCAGTACAGGATAAGTAATGTGTGTACACAGTGACTGCACCAGCAGAATAGTGAGTGCAGCTCTGGAGTATAATACAGGATGTAACTCAGGATCAGTACAGGATAAGTACTGTATGTACACAGTGACTGCACCAGCAGAATAGTGAGTGCAGCTCTGGAGTATAATACAGGATGTAACTCAGGATCAGTACAGGATAAGTAATGTATGTACACAGTGACTGCACCAGCAGAATAGTGAGTGCAGCTCTGGACCAGCTGTTCCTGAGCTGCGATTACCTGTGGGTGTGGTCGCCTGTGGCTGTGTGTAGCTGCTGCTGCTGCTGCTGCTCCTGAGCGTTTGGAGGAAAATCTATCCACCTGAGGCCGGCTCTCTCCTCCCCAGGGGGAGAGTGGGTTCTCAGGCATGAGCGAGGGAAGCAAGCCCCAGGCTCCTGTTCCCAGCGGCAGGCCTTCAGGGGACAGGAGAAGCCAGCGTTTGGCCTGCATGGAGGACTCAGGGGTAAGAAGATCTGGCAGGAGTCGCAGTAATGTGGCTTCTGTCTCCCCTGAGTCTGAGGGTAGTAGGAAGAGCCCCAAGGCTGGATCCGCTAAGGAGGACCCGAATGCCAGCATGGGTGAGAGTGGCCCTTCCGGGGCCCAGCAAAAGCCGAGTGTTCACGGAGGTGAAGCAGATCTTGAGGAGGAAGGCTGGGGCGTACTGAGGGCCCGGGAGTCCATTTCCACCTACGGATCCCGGGTCATGAGCCACCTCCGTGAGTACGAAGACGCGACTAAGACCCTGAGGAGGCTCCGGGAGGAGCTGCGCGGCTTGAGGTCTTGTGTTGGAGTGGCCCCAAAGAGGAAGAAGCAGGGGCTGGAGAGCCAAATAAAGCAGCTACAAGCTGACATTGGCGAGATTGAGCAAAGGCGGACTGTACTCCGAGATAAAAGCGGCCCGTTTAAGGAAAAACTCCTAAACGAGGAACGTTTTCGGAAGATGGCGGAGGAGAAGGGGCAGATGGGGCAGCAGCCTGACAGCCAGGTGGAGAAGGAACCAGTCGTGCAGGAGGAGGATGATGATGATGACCAGCAAGATCCACCTGGCAGCCTGCAGGAGCAGATTCCGTACAGTGGGCCCCCTGCACGCCAAATAGCAAGGTCACCCAGCTGCGGCTCGGGGGATGAGTATGAGACCTGCGGCCCGGGAGGGGCCCTAGTGGAGGAGATCCAGCTCCTGGAGTCCCCAGTGCGTTTCCAGGACTTATGCTTTGGTGATGAGTTGCCACCGGAGACGCCTGGGGAAGGAAAGAAAAAGGCTAAGAAGACCAAGCTCCAGGAGCAGGTAAGATATGTATACACCCCCCTCCCTGGGACCCCCGGGTCGACCGCAGGGCCGGCTCACTGTATTAGCCCCTCTTCTCAGCCCAGCCCGTGTCCTGCAGTGGACTCGGTGCAGGAGAGAGGGGAGAGCGAGGTATCCGATATGGTGGTGAGCTCCGTCTCTGTTTGCAGTAACGGGGATGGAGCTGGTGCGACACCGGCTGAAAAGCCGGACAGGAAGGTTACTGCGGAGGATGAGAGAAAAATCTCTGGCGCTGGAGTTTGCTCCCTGATGGGAGGAGGGGGTGGCTCCACGCCACAGATGGCTGCAGGAGCTCCGATGGCTCCAACCGATGATGACGCTGTTCCCTCGGGCCAGCAGAGGCATGAAGGAGCTGTCGGAGCTATGACGGTTACGCCTCCCAATGAAGGTCAAGAACTGAGGCCAAAGCCTTTGTTTTGCATTGGCGCTGCTGGTTCAGATGAGCGGCGCCATGAAAGAACAGATCAGCAGCGTTTGGATCAGCGGCGCCCGGTAATGGATCAGCGGCGTCCAAAAGTTGTAAATGGTAGTACTGAGGAAGCGGAGGGCAATGATAAAAGTGGGGTTGGGGCTGTGGTCTGTCTTTTGGGGGCAGCTCCGACCCCAGGGCCCAGTGATGCTGAGGTACCAATAATTACACCAAAACACACCGGTTCAGCCAGTATGAGTGAGGGAGCAGGTGGGGGGCAGAAAATTATTTTTAATAAAAATATGTCTGGGGGTTTGGATGGTGGAGTGAATGGTGTTAGGAGGGAAGGAAGGGAGGTCGCAGAATCTGTTGTAAGTAAGGCTGGTTTGGGGATGGAAGATATGGAAGTGGGTGGTGGAGGGTCTTTGGTAAGCGGGGAGGGTGTGGAACCTGGTCCGGTTGCCCCCCCGGCTGTGGCAGCCCCTGTGCGCAGTTTTGCTACTGTCACGGCCGGGGTGAGTAGGGGACCCTCCTTGTCCTCTGGCTCTGGGGACGGCGTTTTGCAGCGGCGTCTTCTGGAGGCTCTAAAGAGAGGGGAGAGCACAATCAATGTAGAGGGGAGGGAGGTTGATCTATCCTTTTGGATAGATAGGCATGGCCTCTCAGCCTTCCGAGAGCAAAGGAGCGGGGAGACCACGTGGTCCCTCCCGACAGCTGGGCAGGGTGCTCTCCGTAGGAATGTGGTCCGTCTGAGGTGGAGGGGCAGTGATACATGTCCTTCAAGATCAGAAGTTGTTGAGCTCCTTCTAAAGATGGGCTTCAAGGCGACAGACATCTACGCCTTGATACATCCCTATGGGACCCCTGAGTTCGATGTCAGCTTTGTTCGGCCGGAGGGACTTGAGCTCTTCTGGTCGAACTATGAGATGGCAAAGGACGAGCCCAGCTGGCGAGATTTTGCCGTCCAGGCAGTGTCTCGTCAGAACAATGTGAAGAGGGTGACCGTTCTAACCCGTAACGAGTCACTCTCGTGTATTGACATCATGACGTGGCTCGGCCGATATGGGGAGGTGGTGGAGGTTCCCAAGAAGAACAGGGATGAACATGGCATCTGGTCTGGGGCCTGGACGTTCATGGTAAAACTTAGGCTTTTAGGAAACACAGTTACTCACATACCATCTGCCACCTTCCTTGGAAGGGATCGCATCCAGATTTTCTACCAGGGTCAGCCGAAGCTCTGTCACAGATGCGGCAGCCCCACACACTTCAGTGCTAACTGCACTGTACAGAAGTGCGCGCTGTGTGGGGAGATTGGCCACCTCGCTGCATCATGTGCAGAGATTAGGTGTCACCTGTGTGGTGACTTAGGTCACCCATTCAGTCGCTGCTCTCATTCCATGCCAATGCGGTCAATGCCCCGGCGGGAGGAAGCCGTGAGGCCAATTCTACTGGGGCAGGGGCTGGCAGAAGTGAAGGAACAGAGGGGCCAGGGAAGAAAAGTAAGCAAAAGACGCCTGCCCAACTGAGGCGTCAGGAAAATCGCCGAAGGGAGAGGGAGATGGGTGAATCCCGGGAACCTCAGGCAACTGGGGAAGCTGGGATGACCCCTGATCTCACCCCTGAGACTGCTGCTACTGCTGAGGCCCAAAGGGACAGTGAGCTGGATGAGGAAATTAGGAGGATCCAGGAAGAGGAAGGTGCCATCTCCTCATTATCCCCCCATGACGGGGGAAGTGGGGGATGGCAAAAGCAGGGTAATAAACGTACAGGGAAAAAGGGAGATTTAAGATCTTCTCCCACCCGCCAGATGCCAAAGGAAGGTACAACCAACCCCCCTCTGATTAGTCTCTCAAACCGGTTCCAAGCCATTGGTGACACCTCCCCCTCCTCAGGGGAGGGAGCCGGTGGGGAGGTTTCGGGAGTCGCGGTGACACCTGGGCCTGCGGGGGACGCCGAGCCTCCTTCTACTGGGGAAAACATGTCCTCAGGGGTGGGGGCTGGCTTGGAGTCAGAGCACAAGGGCAGAGGTGAAATGGACACATCTGTTTGTTTGAAGAGGGGTAAGCCATCATCTGATGAAAAAGTTGGTGGGGGCAGTGGGAAAAGAAAGCCATCTAATTCAATCACCCATGATGGCGGCACTCACTCCGTTGACGCTGGCGTCCATTAATGTCGCCAGCATTAAGTCAGATACGGCTAGATTTGCGGCCTTTGATTTTTTCAGCCGGGTTGAAGCTGACATTTTGTTTTTGCAGGAGACCAGGCTGCCAGATTTGGCATCTGTATTTAAAGCTAAAAGGGAGTGGCGATGTGGATCCTCCTACTGGTCTCTTGCGGCCGAGCCGTATAGCGGGGTGGCAGTCCTTTTTACTGCACCGGTAGAATGCCGACGGGTTATTGAATTAGAAATGGGGAGGTGCCTGATCCTGGATGTCCTCATGAGGGGACAAGAACTTCGTCTAATTAACATCTATGGTCCCCAGTCCAAGTGGGACCGTAAGTGTCTCTTCATGAGGATCAAGCCCTATCTTTTTACAAGTCGGCAGGTGGTCTTTGGAGGGGACTTCAATACTGTCACGAGGCCCCAGGATAGGGGAGGTTCCAGGGACAAGCTGACTTACGACAGCATTGCGCTTAATAAAATAGCTAGTGAGGCTCGTCTGGTGGATGTCCACATCCGGCACACCCCAGGCCACCCGGGGTTCACCTATCATAGGGCTAGTTGTAGGTCTAGAATAGACAGGTTTTATTTAAAGGAGGAAGCCGTCTCTTCAGCCGTGTCCGCTGTGGAGGTGGAGTTCTCCGACCACTGTATGATTTTGTTTTCTCTGAATGTTGCAGAGACCCCCCGAATGGGAAGGGGTTACTGGAGGCTCAATTCGTCTCTCTTGGAAGAAGCGGAGATAAGACAGTCCTTTGAGGATTTCGTTCAGAGCCAGGTACCATTGCTGGATCTCTGCGGCAGTAAGTCTGAGTGGTGGGAGATCTTCAAGGAAAGGGTGGGGAGATTCTTCCGCCAGCTCTCGAGCCTCAGGAGTCTGAGTAAGTATCGCCTGTATCAGGGCCTGAGGAGGAAACTCGAACGTCTTGTCTCGACTGGGGGTAGCCGTGAGGAGATCTCCAGAGTGAAGTCTTTGCTTATGAGGTGTCAGTACGATAGGCACGCATCTTTGGTTTTTGAGAGGGATTACGGGAAATACCGCTCGCCCGACCCTTACAAAAACTGCAGGATGTCAGTGAGTAGTAAGATTGTGTCAGGACTGATTGATAGTACGGGTTCTCTGAGAAGGTCCAGATCAGGGATCCTGGAGGTTGTCAGATCCTTTTACTCACATCTCATGGCAAGGAGGGATCTTGATCGTGATAAGATATCGGCTTTCCTGACTGAAACTGTCCCTGAACCAGGGGTAGACCCCTCTCTTGACGGTTTGACGGAAATGATCAGTGAAGAGGAAGTCAGTCTGGTGATTGAGGGGCTTGCTCCCAAAAAATCACCTGGTCCGGATGGCTTAACATCTGAGTTTTACAAGACCTTTAAGGACACCTTAGTTCCCCTCTTGACTGAGGTATTAAATGAGTGTCTCTCCTCGGGTACTCTACCAAAGTCAATGAGGAGGTCGGCCCTGATCATCCTGTCAAAGGGTAAAGATCCTTTCCACATTGAGAATTGGCGTCCCATAGCGCTCCTCGGTGTGGACAGAAAGATTTTGGCAAAGGTGCTATTTAATCGGCTGGTGAAGTTTGCACCCCAGCTCCTTTCTGGGGCCCAGCATTGCTCTGTTCCCGGCCACAGTACTTTTAGTGCTGTGCTCAGTGTCCGGGAGGCCGTGGAGCAGGGCAGGGCAGGTCACTGGAAGGGGTACATGCTGTCCTTGGATCAGGCAAAAGCATTTGATCGTGTTAACCACGAGTACCTCTGGTCTGTCCTTCTGAGATATGGCCTGCCTGGGGGGTTTGTTGATTGGCTTAAGACCTTGTATGCAGGGGCAGAGAGTTTCCCGCTTGTGAATGGTTGGATTGGGCGTCCTTTTGGGGTGGGATCTGGGGTTCGCCAGGGTTGTCCTCTGAGCCCGCTTTTGTACGTGTTCGCGATCGATCCCTTCCTTAGAGGGGTTGATCGTGGGCCGTTGGCGGGCATCGGGATGGACCGGGCGGCTCCGGAGACTACACTGAGGGTGGTGGCGTATGCTGATGACGTAACTATCTTTGTGTCTTCGAGAGGGGAGGCAGAGTGGGTACTGTCTGAGGTAGAGCGCTACTCAGAGTCATCTGGGTCCAAGATCAACCGAGATAAGTGTGAGAGTCTCTGGCTGGGAGGTGGAGATCCTGGTTTTGATCTCCCGGACACCCTTCCAGAGCCCCAGGAATCTACAAAAGTCCTCGGCATTGAATTTGGCCAGGGGGATTACCCCCATCAAAACTGGGATAGCAGGCTTAAGATTGCCGCTCAGAAGGTGGACCAGTGGAAGGGTTGGTCTTTAACCCTCAGGGAAAGGGTGAACATTATCAAAACCTACCTGATCCCTTTTCTGTTATATCTGGGCAGTGTGTGCGTCTTGCCGGAACCTTTCTGGACTCGGGTCTACAGTCTGTTCTTCCAGATGTTATGGGGAAACAGACTGAACCTTGTCAAGAGGGAGGTTACTTACCGTACGAGGAGACTAGGAGGGTTGGGTATGGTCAACCCTGTGGTGTTCCTGGTGAACACCTTTATTAAGATTAATCTCTCGAACCTCTGGCAAGAGAGGGCTCCTCTGTGGGTAGCCTCCTGTCGGGGATGGTTTCGGCCTTTCTTCCAGGAATGGGAGACAGGGGGGCAAGTGAAGGATCTCCGCACACCACATGGGCATCTCCCGGCTTATGCTGCCCTGGTTCTGAAGGTATTACGTCGGTGGGGTCTGGGGATGTGGGAAATCAGGACTCAGTCAAGGAGACTCCTTGACCAGAGGGTTCTGTTGACCCATTTCCAGAAACCTCTGGCCCTCAGGGACTGCCCAGGTCGGGATCTGAGGGTTGGGTTACGGCTTTTAAATTCCAATAGGATCCCCTTGAAGTTCTTTGACTTGACTTGGCGCTGCTTCCATGGGAAACTGTGTGTGAGGGACAATCTGAAGTGTAGGAGCTCTGAGGACAGGGGGTGTCCCCGTGAGGAGTGCGGTGGTGTGCTGGAAAGCATGGACCACTTCCTGCTTCATTGTCCCTTTAACACAGAGGTTTACACCAGGGTGGGGACCTCCATTGGCTGGCCTAGGCTGGTCACTCTCTCCTATGCGGAATGGGCCTATGGAGCATTCAGACACCTGGGTGGTAGGGACCTTTGCACTTTATTCCTAGTCAGCTCAGTGGTCAGGTACTACACGTGGCATGCACGGTGTTTAGTTTCGACGCAACGCAAAATCCTCCCCGAGGATGAGGTGGTTAGGAACATTCTCGGAGACCTGGTGAAGGTGCGCTCTCTGGAGTACGAGAGGTTGGGGGCGGGTAGAGCCTCTCTCCTCTGGAGGGGTTTTGCCTTTAGGGTACCCTAGCCTGTTGTCTCCCCTCCCGGTGGTGGGCTGAAGCTGACACTGTAGATTTTTGTTTTGTTTTGGTGGCTGTATGAGGACATAGGGCTTGCAGGCGCCAAACTTGGGCTTTAATGGGTTGTGTGTGGCTGAAAAGCCTCACGGTGGGTGGTGAGGTTAAGGTCTACTATGTAATGTACTATGTAATGTAGTTTATATGTCTTTATGTCTATATATATTTGTATAGGTTGAGTTGTCGGGTGTAGTGTTAGGTTGGGTGGTGGGTAAATGGGGGGAGGGTTCCATGGAACATTGGGGACTTTGGGACATATAAGAAAATCCTGGGCTGGTTCATGGACGTCTATTATCATGTACTGGGGGCATGGGATGCGGGACCAGCTCAGGGACCCAAAAAAAATAAATAAAAAAAATAAAAAATAAAAAAAAATATATATATATATATATATATATATAATATTAAAAAAAAAAAAAAATTGTGTGTTGCATTGGGGTGGTGGGTGGGCTTTTTGTAAGTTTAACTTCTGTATTTGTTAAGTGTAGGTAGGTGCAACCGGATCAGGAAGGTTAGTACATGTACATAGATATTGTAAATATTGTACATAGCTGGTGTTCTGTGGCGAGTGGGCTGGACCGGTGCTGTCTGCGCCGCGCTGAGGAGCATCATGTCCTGTATGGTTGGTTTGGTCTCTGTTTTATATATTTATTTATCTGTTTGTTTTAAAATTTTAATAAAAGAAATACAGGATGTAACTCAGGATCAGTAAAGGATGAGTAATGTATGTACACAGTGACTGCACCAGCAGAATAGTGAGTGCAGCTCTGGAGTATAATACAGGATGTAACTCAGGATCAGTACAGGATAAGTAATATAATGTATGCACACAGTGACTGCACCAGCAGAATAGTGAGTGCAGCTCTGGAGTATAATACAGGATGTAACTCAGGATCAGTACAGCATAAGTAATGTATGTACACAGTGACTGCACCAGCAGAATAGTGAGTGCAGCTCTGGAGAATAATACAGGATGTAACTCAGGATCAGTACAGGATAAGTAATGTATGTACACAGTGACTGCACCAGCAGAATAGTGAGTGCAGCTCTGGAGTATAATACAGTATGTAACTCAGGATCAGTACAGGATAAGTAATATAATGTATGTACACAGTGACTGCACCAGCAGAATAGTGAGTGCAGCTCTGGGGTATAATACAGGATGTAACTCAGGATCAGTACTGGATAAGTAATGTATGTACACAGTGACTGCACCAGCAGAATAGTGAGTGCAGCTCTGGAGAATAATACAGGATGTAACTCAGGATCAGTACAGGATAAGTAATGTATGTACACAGTGACTGCACCAGCAGAATAGTGAGTGCAGCTCTGGAGTATAATACAGTATGTAACTCAGGATCAGTACAGGATAAGTAATGTGTGTACACAGTGACTGCACCAGCAGAATAGTGAGTGCAGCTCTGGAGTATAATACAGGATGTAACTCAGGATCAGTACAGGATAAGTAATGTATGTACACAGTGACTCCACCAGCAGAATAGTGAGTGCAGCTCTGGAGTATAATACAGGATGTAACTCAGGATCAGTACAGGATAAGTAATGTATGTACACAGTGACTCCACCAGCAGAATAGTGAGTGCAGCTCTGGAGTATATTACATGATGTAACTCAGGATCAGTACAGGATAAGTAATGTATGTACACAGTGACTGCACCAGCAGAATAGTGAGTGCAGCTCTGGAGTATAATACAGGATGTAACTCAGGATCAGTACAGGATAAGTAATGTATGTACACAGTGACTGCACCAGCAGAATAGTGAGTGCAGCTCTGGAGTATAGTACAGGATGTAACTCAGGATCATGTTTTTATACAGTGACTTAATGCAGCAGCATTAGGGAAATGACATTTTCCACACAGTGTGTTGCCCACTAGGTCTCTTTGGCTACTCTTACCCTGCTTGTCTGTATTCTCCATAATGGCTTTGTCTAGATAAGAGAGGAAACGTCTGACGGTGTCCAGGACAGTGACAGATAATCCTGATGGACCCGTTCTCCCAGGCCTGCCCCACAGCTGTTAGCCTCACTTCCCATTCTGCATTTTATCAGCTCCACTCCACAGATATGACATGCAGCAATAGAGACGTCCTCCCTATTATATCTGATGCATCATGCCAGATACCGAACAATAAAGGGAAACTCCATTTCATCCAACTCCGGCCATTGTGAGATCTGAACAGGCGCTCTCCATGTTTCATGTCTTACCTGCCTGTCAGTGAGAGAGTTCTCCTCCTACAATCCCCCTCACTCACTGCACAGTCCTATCCTCTGAGTCCCCAAAGTTCTTGTGACCAGGGACCCATTGAGACTTGTGAAGCTGTGACTTATGCCCTAGGTATCACCCATGTCATGTTTGACATGTCGGTATTTCTTGTGCAGGATGCTGTCCCTTTAAGAGATACTAGATGATATCTCGTTTGTCAGTACTGTGTTATATTGAAATGTTGTCCACCCTGTTTTCGTGTAATTTAATATGTATTGTAGTGCTCCCTCCTGACACTAGGCGGCACCATTACACATTATATAAGGGCTTGCAGCAGTGAACAGGCAGTAGTGTGTAGCTGAAGCCATATGGTGTGAGAGAGGTATCATGAGGAAGTGCCTCCTAGTCAGCGGTAACTAAACGCGCCTGGTTCACGTACAAGTGAGTATCGCCACTATATACGCTGTTCATCGTAGCACAGTTACAGTATGGCCGAATAAAACCAACCGTAGGTCAAATGTTCTTCTGCACCATAGGCCTGAGAGAACATTGCAGGCCTCTTAAAGTGGAACAGGCCTATTGCCAACACCGTGTTCAGTTGCCAAAAGCTGTAAAAAGCTGCCGTGTAATACCGCCACCTATCTCATGTTAAGAACAGCCAGGAATGTGCCTCTGAGTGAGGCAAAGTTGAGTTTAGCATTAAAGCTTGCGTTGGTGTGGGGCATGTGGCTGTATATAGGGACTTTGGCACTATGGAGGTCCATCTGGGTAACATTTTTCTAGTGGGGCTTATGACATGCACACGACCGTTGTTTCATTCGGTGTCCGTTGTTCCGTTTTTCGTGATTTTCTGGGGACCCATTGACTAATGCACCGTTTGTCATCCGCGTCCGTGATCCGTGGTTCCGGTCCGTCAAAAAAATATAACCTGTCCTATTTTTTTTCACGGAAAACGGTTCGCGGGCCCATTCAAGTCAATGGGACCATGAAAAAACGCGGAGGCACACAAGATTGTCATCCGCGTGTCCGCGTCCGTTTTTTTCCCTATAATTTGCATGGCAAACTTGACTTAGACTTATTTTTACTTTCCTTCATGTCTGGTGATCCTCCAAAAATAAAGGAAGACACAAAACGGAAACGGATCACGGAACAACGGAACCACATTTTGTGGAACGGAACACAACAACGGTCGCGTGCATGAGGCCTGAAGCTTTGAAAAACACTTGGAGGTCCAGAGCAAGACTCCAGACAGTAGAGTCAACCATCAACACAACTACTTTGAAATAGGGATGTCAAAATTTTGATTCGATTTCGGTATCATAAAAAAGTATTGTCATGCTTGATACCACGCAAAAAAAACACCAGAAAAAGCCGTGTGCATTCCGCATTTTATGGAACGTCCAGCATGAAATTTTCCAGTATTACTGTTGTCACCACTCCACCTGGATTTGTCCTATCTGCTTCTTGCATATAGACCACAAGGGACATAATGAAGAGTTACTTTTTGAAGCATCTAACAGGAAGAAAGTGAGCTTAAGAAAATGAGTAGAGAAACTGGTCTCCAAGAAAAAGTCTAAAGTCTACAGGAGCTCAGAGCAGAGTAGACACTTTTGAGACAGACTAAGTAAACAGCCTATTTAGAGACATTGAGAGATAGATGGAAGACCTAGAACAGAGAGTCTTGAGTGGATTCTCAAGAAATAAAAAAAGAAGGAAAAGTCAGGTCTGTGATCTGATCCGGCAACTGGAAATCAAGAAGGACAGTTGTAGTGCCCTGGAGCAGGGGTACTTTGAAGTCTGGACATTTGTGGACACTTGCCCCTGTTTCCCCTATGCAAAGTCATCAACTCCTTACTTTAAAGGGTTAACTTGCATTGACGTATACAGTTTAATACTGAGTAACTGCATTATATATATATATATATATATTTCAATATATATACTGTTCATTTGCTCTGTGTTTGCCTGCCACTGTGGAAAGGGTTAATGAATACTGAGAGACCTTTGGGACTTCGAATGAGAAGCTGGTAATGTTCCACAGCTACCATACGGTATAAAGAAGAGCATGTTTTGGAAGGAAAAATACTTTTTTACCACCAAAACCAGACAGACTGACCATTTGAATGTCTAGTTTAGCTCTGTGGTTATGTCTGAAAACTTGTTTTTGTTACTGCCATTGAATCTGTAATGCAAGTCTATGAGAGACGGGAGTTGTAACATTGTATTTGTTTTGTGCTGAGTTTCTCCACTCCACCCCTCCCACTAAAATGTTCCAGTCTAGCTAGAAATGGTATATAAGGAGAGTAGTCAGAGACCATAGTTTTCCGCAGTTAGGGAGCAGTGCTTGGAAGAGGAGACTCTGGCAGTCTGCATGAGTGATCAGAAGAAGACCCTGAGATGGGGACACTGAACCACAGACCATGGGTCACCAAGAAGCCACTCGGACTACTGAGCTACAGACAGTGGGCCTCCAGCCTTTGACCAGGGTAACTAGTCAGCATCAAACCCTTCTTCTGCCCTTGACGGTGTCTAGGGGACCCAGCATAGCGTTAGGGCCACCTCAAACCCGGCCACTGCACAATATGTCAAGCAAGATAAGATACACTGAAGACCTTTGACACATATCTAATCCTCTATGTGATCTTCAACACCAGGAACCAGAGAGAGGTGACTTGTGTACATGTGGAAAGCACCTGCTGGAAACATTGAGCAGCTCCAAGATCTCAGTCATGGCAGATAATCCCTTGTGATCTCAATCACTTAGCGCAAGGGCTTATCTTCCATCATTACAAAAGCCCGAAGTGTACAAGATTCCATTGTCACAGCCGGGAACATTTAATATCCAATAACTTAAAAACAATTATTATTTTCTCCACAATAGTTTGTTGTTTTTCTTCATACTGGTAGACATATCACTGCTAAACTGTCCCTTGGGGAGGCATTACCCTTTTCTTCTTTGTTTTAGAAATGGTGGAGGGGTCAGGTGGTGGGAGTGGAGATGCAGTTAATTTGTAGAATTTTACCTACACTAATAAATTGTAACAAGCCATCATCTGTATTAGTAGGCCTAGGTCAGGATGGGCATCGTTAGTTTGAGGTCCACTGGTTCCACCATGATGAATGCCTCCAAACTAGTTGAGGATTCTCTGGTCCCAAACTCTGTTGAAGGAGTTACCCAAACACTTCTCATCCTACTTGTGATCATACAAAATTACTACAAAATTCCTATCTAATTGAAGAGCTCAGTTAAAGGGGAACCAAGACATGATTGGTCTTTTAGCATGTTATATTGTTGTATAGACTTGTTTGAATATGAATTTGGTCATGGTTCCTAAGCTGTCCTCGATGATGTCCATAATGGAAAGGCCAGATCCTTCAGCAACACTTGTTGGAAATCTTTCACATACTAAGCAAAGATGTTTTTGACTACAGAGCACCTAAACCCTCCTGGTAGGAGCTTTTCTATAGGGGTTTGCACCTCCTTGGCCCAATGTATAAGGTCAAGTACCATATTTATCAATGCTGGTTTGTGTAGAATGGGTCGATGCTTAAAAATGTTTGAGGCACTCTGTACAACCGTGACCCAAATAATTTGGAATGTACTTGGTCTACGCTCATGGACCTAGCCCTAGCTAGTGATCTTTTGACATGTCTATACGAAATGTCTGTCAGACTGGACTCCCTTTTACCCATCATTCTATAACAATTTAAGGACTAACAAGAAACCAGTGACTTTATGTCTATAACTTGTAAAGCTGGTGTCATTTTTGTACATTTTTGGGATTTTGTTCCTTTTTGGTCATTCAGCCATGTCAATGATTGCCTGCACTGTTTGCGAATATCCAGGGCCTGCTGTAGAAACATGTCCGCAATGGGGAGCTTGCACATGTGTGGATCACCTCATGGTCCACAGAAAACCTTCTGAGCAGATATCATTTGATCCTATCATTTTCTCTGATGTAAACTGTGATCAATATTAAAAATTCTACTCATTGATTTCCTAGTTATACCTTTTACTCGGAAAATATGGCCGCACACAAGCACTGGCAGCTGGTTTTTCATGCTTTTAAGGGGGGTTGTTCAGGGAGTGTCTCTCGTTCTGGGGGACCTGTCCTGTCCTGCATTACACAGATATCCCACTGAGGTTAATAGTCAGTGTGTAATACTTCATTTCACCTGTGACTATGCTGACAGTTCTCCATACTGGGCCTAGTCAATCATCTGTACTGGGCTTAGCCAGTCTTCCGTAGTTGGCCAGGTCAGTTCTTCGTAGTGGGCCTAGCCAGTCCTCCGTAGTGGCCCTAACCAGTCCTACTGGATCTAGCCAGTTCCCCATAATGAGCTTAGCCAGTTCTCCATAGAGAGCCCAGCTAGTCCTCCATACTAGACCTGAAAACCAAAGTGAGATGGGTCACATTGAAATTCACCTTTAGAAGGGCCACCTTCCGAACATGGGGAGAGACTTAGTCAGGCCCATTGTCACCTGTGTCTATGGTACCTACAGATGTAAAAGAGCTGACTTTGTTTTTTGGCTCATCTCTGCTACATCTACATGTCCATGATGTTAGTTCTGTGATTATTACTCCTGTGTAGTTACAAAAAGAGTAAAAAAAAAATACAAATAAATCTTAACCGTCCTGGCCAAAAACCTGATAAAAAGCAAAACCAAACCGATGTGATTCTGACTGTCTGTTTGACAGGGATGTAAGGCGATAGCGGGACTTGTCGCCGCGCCAATGTTTTACAAGGATGAGTTTCACCATATTCCGATAAAAGCAGAAGAAAAAAACACTCAGTAAAATTTTAAAAAAATCTGTTTTGAAAATTATCAAAGAAGAAAGGAAGAAATATGGCACAGCGGTCACTTCCACGTAGGCCTGCCAAAAATGACAAACATTTGCAGTACGAGCGCAGACGAGCCGTCTACCCGCTAATTCTATTTAAAACTTTTAAACATTGCAGCGGGGAGTAGGCGAGGGCTCACCTTATGTCTTGGCAGGATCCCTGGTGCGTCTTCTCAGGATCTGGAAGGAAGGACGCAGAGGTATTGGCAGCTCATATAAATTAATGGGCCACTCTCGCACTGGGCGCCCTGGATTAGCACATGCAGGCCACGGCTGGAACATTCTACGGCCGTGAAATCATATCACACGTAGATATTTCCGTAATAGCTCCACGAGGATCAAACAGAGGCAAGAAGCCCCCCCCCTCCTCGTATCCATCCAGGGATGTTAATGTGCTAACACAGAGCGAGCGATGAGTGCTCTCAGATTCTGGCCTCGGGATAATTCTCATCTCTTTCAAACATTTAAAAACAGATTAAGCAGGATATAGGTCAGAGAAGAAAAAACTCCAGTGGAGAACATAAACTATATGGAGAAAACTACTGGGACACCTCCACATTTCTTCTCCAGGAGCTTTTACGACATCCCATTCAACATTCATACAGTAGGTGTTAATAGTAGTCACCCCCCTTTGCTCCTCCTGGAATACTTTCTACAAGATTTTGGAGGGTGTCTGTGGGATTTTTTGCCCCTTCATCCAGAAGATCATATATGAAGTCAGACACTGATGATGGAGAAGAGGGTCTGGCTCGCAATCTTCATTCCGGTCTTGAATGGAGTTGAGGTCAGGGCTCATTGTGGACAGTCAAGTTCTTCCATACTCCCCCTACCATGCCTTCATTGCCCAAGCTTTGTGAACTGGAACACAGTCATGCTGGAACAGAGAAGAGCCTTCCCCCAAACTGTTCCCACAAAGCTGTCATACAATTGTTCACAATGTCTTGTCTGCCGAGGCTTAACCCTTCAAATTACCTCTCCTCCACCAAACTTTACAGCTGGCACAAGGCAGTCAGGCAGGTAATGTTCTCCAGACTCATCCTACAGACCACCAGATAGAGAAGTGTGATTGGTCCCTCCACAGAAGACGTCTCCAATGCTCTACAGTCTAATGACAACATGCTTCACACCACTCCATCCTATGCTTGGCATTGTGCTCGGTGATGGAAGGCTTGCATGCAGCTGCTCGGCCATGGAAACCCATGCCATGTAGCTCACGCCACAGGTTTCGTGCTGATGGTAATGGCAGAGGAGGTCTGGACCTGTGCAAAGTGCCTTTTCGTGTAATTGGAATAATGGTACCAATATGTGCCATCTCCTTACCAGGGATGGAGAAGAAGATTATGGGTATCACCTCTTTAGGTCCCTGTCTCTAGAAAACCCGTTATTGCTCCATGATCTTCCATGTTTTCCCCATGAGTTTGGCCATCGAATAGATAGATAGGTCCCAGCACAGAGAATAGCTGCTCATTTTATAGTTCATCGCTGGACTGTGACTGAACCCACATCTAATGATGTCCAGCCCTGAGCCACCCTCCCTCACCCATGTCCAATATCCTAGCCATATCTCTTCATTAGTGCAGAAGGTGTCCTTTAAATCCACCCCATTAATGGTATGTCCTCTTATCATTACCAGAGTGCCCCCACAAACAGCTCTAAAGTGTTCCCCCATGTATACAATGAGCATACCCCATTATTTGTGTCACAGTGTCCCCCAATCTTATTATTATTTGGCGCCTGTTACTTGCTGGCCGGGCCCCTGATTATTTATAGACATGAAATGGAGAGCCACCAACTCAAACAACAACTCCTATCGTGTCCTCCTGGACGGCCACACGTCCGTGCCTCTCCAGGGGAGAATAAACAGATATTTTAATCTCCAAACAGCCGTAGAAGTGGACGGTAATACGATTTAAGAGGAATGTTCTGTGTAATAACCGCCTGGCAGCAGAGACCTAACCTCAAGCTTTATCTGGAATAAAGGGGGATGGCTGCCAGCCCTTTAAGAGATACGGCCAGGGAGAATTGGGTTTTCTATAGAGGTCACACAGCTAGAATTCTGTGAAAGGTCCGCTCCGTGTACACGAATGACATCACTGAAGCACGCTTCTTCTTGGGCCTCTCAAGATGCACCTCAAAGTGCACAATAAGATATTTTTCCCATAGAAAGGCCTTAAAAGGACAGGTCTATGGAATATAGAGTGTTCCCATCCATTGACAGCAAGCAGAAATTGTGAATAAAATTGGACACACCTAGAACCAAACACTATCCACATATTACCATACTGTGCCTATGGCCCACATAGCAATACAGTGCCTACATAAAGGCAAATGGCACCTACGCCCTGCCATACTGTGCTAACATGCTGCCATACTGTGCCCACATAAGGAAAATAATCCTCCGAAAAAGATAAGTACACTGAACACGTATAGTCAGTGGACAGGCATACTGCCAGACTGTGCCCATGTAGAGCCAAAGTAATACGGTACACAGAGAATGCCATACTGTGCCCACATAGTAATACAGTGCTTACTAAAAGCCAAACAGCACCTACATTCGATCATACTGTGCTAACATACTGCCATACTGTGCCCACATAGTAATACAATGACTACATAAAGCCAAACGACACCAATATCCTGCCATACTGTTTGCACATAGTCCCATACTGTGCCCACATCATGATAAAGTGCCAAATATCCCTAACTTTTTGTGAGTAGTGTATAACTGCACAGTAGGTCCACACAGTCATATAGTGCCCATATAAAGCTAGCCATACTGAGCCCGTATAGTGCCATATAGCCAAACAGTACCCACATACTGCCATACTGTGCTCACATAGTGGCATATAGCCAAACAGTACCCACATACTGCCATACTGTGCTCACATAGTGTCATAAAGCCAAACAGTACCCACATACTGCCATACTGTGCTCACATAGTGTCATATAGCCAAACAGTACCCACATTGTGCCATACTGTGCTCACATCATAGTAAAGTGCCAAATATCCCTAACTTTTTGTGAGTAGTGTATAACTGCACAGTAGGTCCTCACAGTCATATAGTGCCCATATGAACCTAGCCATACTGAGCCCGTAGAGTGCCATACAGCCAAACAGTACCCACATACTGCCATACTGTGCTCACATAGTGGCATATAGCCAAACAGTACCCACATACTGCCATACTGTGCTCACATAGTGTTATATATCCAAACAGTACCCACATTGTGCCATACTGTGCTCACATAGTGTCATATAGCCAAACAGTACCCACATACTGCCATACTGTGCTCACATAGTGTCATATAGCCAAACAGTACCCACATACTGCTATACTGTGCTCACATAGTGTCGTATAGCCAAACAGTACCCACATACTGCCATACTGAGCACATATAGTGCCATACAGCCAAACAGTACCCACATACTGCCATACTGAGCCTGTATAGTGCCATATAGCCAAACAGTACCCACATACTGCCATACTAAGCCCATATAGTTCCATACAGCAAAACAGTACCCACATACTGCCATACTGAGCCCATATAGTGTCATATAGCCAAACAGTACCCACATACTGTAATACTGTGCTCACATAGTGTCATATAACCAAACAGTACCCACATACTGCCATACTGAGTCCATATAGTGCCATACAGCCAAACAGTACCCACATACTGCCATACTGTGCTCACATAGTGTCATATACCCAAACAGTACCCACATACTGCCATACTGAGTCCATATAGTGCCATACAGCCAAACAGTACCCACATACTGCCATACTGAGCCCGTATAGTGCCATACAACCAAACAGTACCCACATACTGCCATACTGAGCCCGTATAGTGCCATACACCCAAACAGTACCCAGATACTGCCATACTGAGCCCGTATAGTGCCATATAGCCAAACAGTACCCACATACTGCCATACTGAGCCTGTATAGTGCCGTACAGCCAAACAGTACCCACATACTGCCATACTTAGTCCATATAGTGCCATACAGCCAAACAGTACCCACATACTGCCATACTGTGCTCACATAGTGTCATATACCCAAACAGTACCCACATACTGCCATACTGAGCCCATATAGTGCCATACAACCAAACAGTACCCACATACTGCCATACTGAGCCCGTATAGTGCCATACACCCAAACAGTACCCACATACTGCCATACTGAGCCCGTATAGTGCCATATAGCCAAACAGTACCCACATACTGACATACTGAGCCCGTATAGTGCCATACAGCCAAACAGTACCCACATACTGCCATACTGAGCCCGTATAGTGCCATACAGCCAAACAGTACCCACATACTGCCATACTGAGCCCGTATAGTGCCATATAGCCAAACAGTACCCACATACTGCCATACTGAGCCCGTATAGTGCCATACAGCCAAACAGCACCCACTGTCACAAAAGGTGTACAGGAAACAAGACAATACAAAATGAATATATGACTCACTAGATCCAAAACTAAGGAACAAAAAGGGAGACCCCTGCATAAGACCTGGCACTCTCCCTGACTGCTCAGCCTATGCGAACACCCCAATGGTAGATGATCGCATATCCTCGTACCTCGACTGTATAACACCTGAACACCCTACAATAGTGAGGGGACACGACCACCGGCTCCCTACACTAGACACGGAGGGAGTCAGGGTCACCTGGGATCCAGCAAACAGAAAATCACAAATTAATGTACAACACTTATCTTGTAGAAGACTGGGAAATAGGATCAGCATGCACACACACTCCAGGAAGTTGTATAAGCCGCACACTAATGCATTATGGGGAGGAATTTAAAGGGATGCAATCAGTCCAACTACAAGACAGCTGAGAGAGGCTAACGAGATGAGGAACTGAAAACCAAAACAAAGAAAGCTCAAGGAGGAGGTTCTGAAAGGCATCTGTCAGAGCTTCTAAGATGTCTGGTTGTGACAGTACCCCTCCCTCTACGAGTGGACTCCGGACACTCAGAGCCCACCTTCTCAGGATGGGACCTATGGAAAGCCCCGATGAGACGAGTGGCCTTAATGTCCGTCACTGGGACCCACATCCTCTCCTCAGGACCATAACCCTCCCAATGAACGAGGTACTGGAGAGAACCGCGGACAACACGAGAATCCACAATCCTAGAGACCTGAAATTCAAGATTACCATCAACCATAATCGGAGGAGGAGGCAAAGGCGAGGGTACAATGGGTTGAACATAAGGTTTTAGTAAGGACTTATGAAAAACATTATGGATCTTCCAAGTCTGAGGAAGATCAAGACGGTAGGCAACAGGATTGATGACAGACAGGATTTTGTAAGGCCCAATAAACTTAGGACCTAACTTCCAGGAGGGAACCTTCAATTTGATATTCTTGGTAGACAACCACACCAGATCACCAACATTCAGGTCCGGACCAGGCACACGTCTCTTATCTGCCACACGCTTATATCTCTCACTCATGCTCTTTAGATTATCCAGAATCTTTTGCCAAATCGATGACAAAGATGAGGAGAATCTGTCCTCATCAGGTAAACCAGAAGACCCCTCTCCCGAGAATGTCCCAAACTGCGGATGAAACCCATATGCACCAAAAAATGGTGACTTATCAGAGGACTCCTGACGACGGTTATTTAAAGCAAACTCGGCAAGGGACAAAAAAGAACACCAATCCTCCTGATTCTCCGCCACAAAACAGCGCAGATATGTCTCCAGATTCTGATTGACGCGCTCTGTCTGGCCATTCGACTGCGGGTGGAAAGCAGAAGAGAATGGCAACCGAACCCCCAAGCGAGAACAGAAAGCCTTCCAGAATCTGGAAACAAACTGCGTGCCCCTATCAGAGACTATGTCTGAAGGAATACCATGCAATTTGACAATGTGATCAATAAATGCCTGCGCCAGCGTCTTAGCATTGGGCAAACCAGGAAAAGGGATGAAATGCACCACGGGTAAGGGAAGGAGAGGACCTGATGGCCAGGAATGAGGGACTTTGGCACGTACGCAAATCTCGCAGGCAGCCACAAAACCCTCAACCGACTTACGAAGCGCAGGCCACCAGAATCTCAGAGCGATGAGATCCACTGTGGCTCTTGCCCCTGGGTGCCCAGCAAGGACAGTATCGTGGTGTTCCTTAAAAATCTTGTGTCTTAAAGCGAGAGGCACAAACAACCTCCCAGGAGGACAAAGATCAGGAGCCTCTGACTGGGCTACCTGCACCTCTGCCTCCAATTCAGGAAAAAGAGCAGAGACCACCACACCTTCAGCCAAAATGGGACCCGGGTCTTCAAAATTCCCACCTTCCGGAAAACAACGTGACAGGGCATCTGCCTTCACATTCTTAACCCCAGGGCGGAACGTGACAACAAAATTAAACCTTGAAAAGAACAAAGACCATCTGGCCTGTCTCGATTTCAGACGCTTGGCTGACTCCAAGTAGGCCAGATTTTTATGGTCAGTAAACACGGTAATAGGGTGTCTGGCTCCCTCTAGCCAATGGTGCCATTTCTCAAAAGCCAATTTGATGGCCAACAACTCCCTATCTCCCACATCGTAATTTCTCTCTGCGGAGGAGAGTTTCTTCGAGAAAAAGGCACATGGTCGCCATTTGGCAGGAGAGGAACCCTGAGACAAGACCGCACCCACACCCACCTCAGAAGCATCAACCTCAACTATGAAGGGTAGAGAAATATCAGGTTGTACCAAGATGGGAGCGGAAGCAAAACTCTCCTTGATATTAAAAAAGGCCTTACGCGCCTCTACCGACCAGGAAGAAAAATCTACCCCCTTTCTGGTCATATCAGTGAGTGGTTTAACAACAGAGGAATAATTCTAAATAAACTTCCTGTAATAATTGGCAAAGCCCAAAAAACGCATCAGCGCCTTCTGATTCTCAGGAAGCTCCCACTCAAGCACAGCGCGGACCTTCTCGAGGTCCATGCGAAAACCAGAAGCGGAGAGAAGAAACCCCAGAAATTGAATTTCTGGAACCGCAAACACACATTTTTCCAGTTTTGCGTATAATTTATTCTCCCGCAGGATGAGCAAGACCTGACGTAAGTGTTCCCTATGAGTTTTGAAATCAGGAGAAAAGATCAAAATGTCATCCAAATACACTAATACAAATTTTCCCATTAAATTATAAAAAATGCTGTTCACGAAATGCTGAAAAACGGCTGGGGCATTCATCAAACCAAAAGGCATAACCAAATTCTCAAAATGGCCCTCAGGGGTATTGAAGGCCGTCTTCCATTCGTCTCCTTCTCTGACCCTGACCAGGTTGCATGCCCCTCTTAGATCTAATTTGGAAAAGACTTTAGCCCCAACAACCTGGTTAAACAGGTCCAGGATCAGAGGAAGCGGATAAGGGTCACGAATAGTGATACTGTTCAGCTCCCTGAAATACAAACAAGGTCTTAAAGAACCATCTTTTTTCTTAACAAAGATAAAAACAGCGGCAACAGGTGACTTCGAGGGTCATATGTGTCCTTTTCTCAGACTCTCAGAGATATAAGCACGCATAGCGACCCTTTCAGGTTGGGAAAGATTGTATAAATGAGATTTAGGCAGCTTGGCGCCTGGGATGAGATTAATAGGGCAATCGTACTCCCTGTGCGGGGGCAAATCCTGAACTCCACTCTCAGAGAAGACATCCAAAAATTCAGAGAGAAAAGGTGGTACAGTCTTAGTAGAAACCTCAGAAACAGATGTCGTGAGGCAATTCTCTCTGCAAAAGTCACTCCAACCATTTATTTGCCTCGCTTGCCAATCAATGGTGGGGTTATGTTTAGTGAGCCAGGGTAGCCCCAACACAAGAGGAGTAGGTAATCCGCTAAGGACGAAACATGACACATCCTCAACATGAGCATCACTCACAATTAAACGGATATTGTGAACTATGCCCTTTAATGATTTCTGAGAAAGTGGAGCGGAATCAATAGCAAAAACAGGAATATCCTTTCCCAAAGTGCATACCTGGAAACCATGAGTTATCGCAAAATGATTATCAATGAGATTGACAGCTGCTCCACTATTTACAAAAATCTCACAAAGAATGTTCTTGCTCTCTAGCGCCACCCTGGCAGGCAGAACAAAACGGGAACTACAAGCAAACGGAAAACCTTCAATTTCCGCCTCAACCCTGCCAATAGTAACAGATGGAACATTTTTAAAAGATTTTTCCCTTTTTGTTTCTTTATTACTCCCAAAAAACTGCCTGAATCTCCTAGAGGGACAAACATTTGCCAAATGATTTATACCTCCACAACAAAAACAAACCTTCCCATGCGGGCTGGATCTTCTATTGTCAGAGGCAATCAACCCCAGCTGCATGGGCTCCTGCTCAGAAGGGGCTGACAGCGACCGAGACCCCTGCGCACAGAATGAGACCGCTGCACTGTCCTGGGATTGAGTATGACAGGAAGGAGTGATCTCTCCTCTCTCTCTAAGACACCTGTCAATACGAACGGCCTGAGACATAGCAGAGTCCAAGGAGATAGGCCTCTCATGAAAGGCAAATGCATCTTTCAATCCCTCTGAAAGACCATGGCAAAATTGACTTCGGAGTGCAGCATCATTCCAACCAGTATCAGCTGCCCATCTCCGAAATTCTGAGCAGTATATCTCTGCGGATTGTTTACCCTGGCATAAGAGACGTAGTCTAGACTCAGCCAAAGCAATACGATCCAGATCATCATATATCTGACCCAGGGCTAAAAAGAATTCATCCACTGAACGGAGCGGCCGTGCCCCCACCGGCAGTGAAAAAAGGCCCACGACTGAGCGTTACCCCTGAGCAGCGATATAATGATCCCCACCCTTCCTCACCAGAGGAATGGGGAAGAAGGCGAAAATGGAGTTTGCAAGCCTCTCTAAAACGCACAAAATTCTCACTACCCCCGGAGAACGTATCCGGGAGCGAGATCTTAGGCTCAGAACAAACTCCATGAACGCAAGCTGAACCGGTCACTAGAAACTGAGAAAGAGTCTTACGGCGATCAGCTACCTCCAATGAAAGACCCTAAAAGCATTCAGTCAAAATTGAAACCGGATCCATGCTTGAGACGGTTTTGGCGGCTTATAATGTCACGGAAGGTGTACAGGAAACAAGACAATACAAAATGAATATATGACTCACTGGATCCAAAACTAAGGAACAAAAAGGGAGACCCCTGCATAAGACCTGGCACTCTCCCTGACTGCTCAGCCTATGCGAACACCCCAATGGTAGATGATCGCATATCCTCGTACCTCGACTGTATAACACCTGAACACCCTACAATAGTGAGGGGACACGACCACCGGCTCCCTAAACTAGACACGGAGGGAGTCAGGGTCACCTGGGATCCAGCAAACAGAAAATCACAAATGAATGTACAACACTTATCTTGTAGAAGACTGGGAAATAGGATCAGCATGCACACACACTCCAGGAAGTTGTATAAGCCGCACACTAATGCATTATGGGGAGGAATTTAAAGGGATGCAATCAGTCCAACTACAAGACAGCTGAGAGAGGCTAACGAGATGAGGAACTGAAAACCAAAACAAAGAAAGCTCAAGGAGGAGGTTCTGAAAGGCTTCTGTCAGAGCTTCTCAGATTTCTGGTTGTGACACCCACATACTGCCATACTGAGCCCGTATAGTGCCATATAGCCAAACAGTGCCCACATACTGCCATACTGAGCCCGTATAGTGCCATACAGCCAAACAGTACCCACATACTGCCATACTGAGCCCATATAGTGCCATACAGCCAAACAGTACCCACATACTGCCATACTGAGCCCGTATAGTGCCATACAGCCAAACAGTGCCCACATACTGCCATACTGAGCCCGTATAGTGCCATACAGCCAAACAGTACCCACATACTGCCATACTGAGCCCGTATAGTGCCATATAGCCAAACAGTGCCCACATACTGCCATACTGAGCCCGTATAGTGCCATACAGCCAAACAGTGCCCACATACTGCCATACTGAGCCCGTATAGTGCCATACAGCCAAACAGAACCCATATACTGCCATACTGTGCCCATATAGTAATACAGTGACTACATAAAGCCAGACAGCACCTACATCCGGCCATACTGTGCTCACATAGTGCCATACTGTGCCCATATAGTAATACAGTGCCTGCATAAAGCCAGTCAGCTCCTACATCCGGCCATACTGTGCTCACACAGTGCCATACTGTGCCCATATAGTAATACAGTGACTACATAAAGCCAGACAGCACCTACATCCCGCCATACTGTGCTCACATACTGCCATACTGTGCCCATATAGTAATACAGTGACTGCATAAAGCCAGACAGCACCTACATCCCGCCATACTGTGCTCACATAGTGCCATACTGTGCCCATATAGTAATACAGTGACTACATAAAGCCAGACAGCACCTACATCCCGCCATACTGTGCTCACATACTGCCATACTGTGCCCATATAGTAATACAGTGACTACATATAGCCAGACAGCACCTACATCCGGCCATACTGTGCTCACATAGTGCCATACTGTGCCCATATAGTAATACAGTGACTACATGAAGCCAGACAGCACCTGCATCCGGCCATACTGTGCTCACATACTGCCATACTGTGCTCACATAGTGCCATACTGTGCCCATATAGTAATACAGTGACTGTATAAAGCCAGACAGCACCTACATCCCGCCATACTGTGCTCACATACTGCCATACTGTGCCCATATAGTAATACAGTGACTGCATAAACCCAGACAGCACCTACATCCGGCCATACTGTGCTCACATAGTGCCATACTGTGCCCATATAGTAATACAGTGACTGTATAAAGCCAGACAGCACCTACATCCCGCCATACTGTGCTCACATAGTGCCATACTGTGCCCATATAGTAATACAGTGACTACATAAAGCCAGACAGCACCTACATCCGGCCATACTGTGCTCACATACTGCCATACTGTGCCCATATAGTAATACAGTGACTACATAAATCCAGACAGCACCTACATCCGGCCATACTGTGCTCACATACTGCCATACTGTGCCCATATAGTAATACAGTGCCTACATAAAGCCAGACAGCACCTACATCCTGCCATACTGTGCTCACATTGTGCCATACTGTGCCCATATAGTAATACAGTGCCTACATAAAGCCAGACAGCACCTACATCCGGCCTTACTGTGCTCACATACTGCCATACTGTGCCCATATAGTAATACAGTGACTACATGAAGCCAGACAGCACCTACATCCCGCCATACTGTGCTCACATACTGCCATACTGTGCCCATATAGTAATACAG
Source organism: Bufo gargarizans (assembly GCF_014858855.1). Classification (NCBI taxonomy): domain Eukaryota; kingdom Metazoa; phylum Chordata; class Amphibia; order Anura; family Bufonidae; genus Bufo; species Bufo gargarizans. The sequence goes on from NC_058085.1 coordinate 9,307,547, forward strand.
TGCCTGCATAAAGCCAGACAGCACCTACATCCGGCCATATTGTGCAAACATACTGCCATACTGTGCCCATATAGTAATACAGTGACTGCATAAAGCCAGACAGCACCTACATCCCGCCATACTGTGCTCACATAGTGCCATACTGTGCCCATATAGTAATACAGTGACTGCATAAAGCCAGACAGCACCTACATCCCGCCATACTGTGCTCACATACTGCCATACTGTGCCCATATAGTAATACAGTGACTGCATAAAGCCAGACAGCACCTACATCCGGCCATACTGTGCTCACATAGTGCCATACTGTGCCCATATAGTGATACAGTGACTACATAAAGCCAGACAGCACCTACATCCCGCCATACTGTGCTCACATAGTGCCATACTGTGCCCATATAGTAATACAGTGACTAAATAAAGCCAGACAGCACCTACATCCGGCCATATTGTGCAAACATACTGCCATACTGTGCCCATATAGTAATAGAGTGACTGCATAAAGCCAGACAGCACCTACATCCCGCCATACTGTGCTCACATAGTGCCATACTGTGCCCATATAGTAATACAGTGACTACATAAAGCCAAACAGCACCTACATCCGGCCATACTGTGCTCACATACTGCCATACTGTGCCCATATAGTAATACAGTGACTACATAAAGCCAGACAGCACCTACATCCGGCCATACTGTGCTCACATAGTGCCATACTGTGCCCATATAGTAATACAGTGACTACATATAGCCAGACAGCACCTACATCCGGCCATACTGTGCTCACATACTGCCATACTGTGCCCATATAGTAATACAGTGACTACATAAAGCCAGACAGCACCTACATCCTGCCATACTGTGCTCACATACTGCCATACTGTGCCCATATAGTAATACAGTGACTGCATAAAGCCAGACAGCACCTACATCCGGCCATACTGTGCTCACATAGTGCCATACTGTGCCCATATAGTAATACAGTGACTACATAAAGCCAGACAGCACCTACATCCCGCCATACTGTGCTCACATAGTGCCATACTGTGCCCATATAGTAATACAGTGACTGTATAAAGCCAGACAGCACCTACATCCGGCCATACTGTGCTCACATACTGCCATACTGTGCCCATATAGTAATACAGTGACTACATAAAGCCAGACAGCACCTACATCCGGCCATACTGTGCTCACATAGTGCCATACTGTGCCCATATAGTAATACAGTGACTACATAAAGCCAGACAGCACCTACATCCGGCCATACTGTGCTCACATAGTGCCATACTGTGCCCATATAGTAATACAGTGACTACATATAGCCAGACAGCACCTACATCCGGCCATATTGTGCAAACATACTGCCATACTGTGCCCATATAGTAATACAGTGCCTGCATAAAGCCAGACAGCACCTACATCCGGCCATACTGTGCTCACATAGTGCCATACTGTGCCCATATAGTAATACAGTGACTGCATAAAGCCAGACAGCACCTACATCCCGCCATACTGTGCTCACATACTGCCATACTGTGCCCATATAGTGATACAGTGCCTACATAAAGCCAGACAGCACCTACATCCGGCCATACTGTGCTCACATAGTGCCATACTGTGCCCATATAGTAATACAGTGACTACATAAAGCCAGACAGCACCTACATCCGGCCATACTGTGCTCACATAGTGCCATACTGTGCCCATATAGTAATACAGTGACTACATAAAGCCAGACAGCACCTACATCCGGCCATACTGTGCTCACATACTGCCATACTGTGCCCATATAGTAATACAGTGACTACATAAAGCCAGACAGCACCTACATCCGGCCATACTGTGCTCACATAGTGCCATACTGTGCCCATATAGTAATACAGTGACTACATAAAGCCAGACAGCACCTACATCCGGCCATACTGTGCTCACATAGTGCCATACTGTGCCCATATAGTAATACAGTGACTACATAAAGCTAGACAGCACCTACATCCCGCCATACTGTGCTCACATAGTGCCATACTGTGCCCATATAGTAATACAGTGACTGCATAAAGCCAGACAGCACCTACATCCGGCCATACTGTGCTCACATACTGCCATACTGTGCCCATATAGTAATACAGTGACTACATAAAGCCAGACAGCACCTACATCCGGCCATACTGTGCTCACATACTGCCATACTGTGCCCATATAGTAATACAGTGACTACATAAAGCCAGACAGCACCTACATCCGGCCATACTGTGCTCACATACTGCCATACTGTGCCCATATAGTAATACAGTGACTACCTAAAGCCAGACAGCACCTACATCCGGCCATACTGTGCTCACATACTGCCATACTGTGCCCATATAGTAATACAGTGCCTACATAAAGCCAGACAGCACCTACATCCGGCCATACTGTGCTCACATACTGCCATACTGTGCCCATATAGTAATACAGTGACTACATAAAGCCAGACAGCACCTTCATCCGGCCATACTGTGCTCACATAGTGCTATACTGTGCCCATATAGTAATACAGTGACTGTATAAAGCCAGACAGCACCTACATCCGGCCATACTGTGCTCACATAGTGCCATACTGTGCCCATATAGTAATACAGTGCCTGCATAAAGCCAGACAGCACCTACATCCGACCATACTGTGCTCACATAGTGCCATACTGTGCCCATATAGTAATACAGTGACTACATAAAGCCAGACAGCACCTACATCCGGCCATACTGTGCTCACATACTGCCATACTGTGCCCATATAGTGATACAGTGACTACATAAAGCCAGACAGCACCTACATCCGGCCATACTGTGCTCACATAGTGCCATACTGTGCCCATATAGTAATACAGTGACTACATAAAGCCAGACAGCACCTACATCCCGCCATACTGTGCTCACATAGTGCCATACTGTGCCCATATAGTAATACAGTGCCTACATAAAGCCAGACAGCACCTACATCCGGCCATACTGTGCTCACATACTGCCATACTGTGCCCATATAGTAATACAGTGACTACATAAAGCCAGACAGCACCTACATCCGGCCATACTGTGCTCACATACTGCCATACTGTGCCCATATAGTAATACAGTGACTACCTAAAGCCAGACAGCACCTACATCCGGCCATACTGTGCTCACATACTGCCATACTGTGCCCATATAGTAATACAGTGACTGCATAAAGCCAGACAGCACCTACATCCAGCCATACTGTGCTCACATACTGCCATACTGTGCCCATATAGTGATACAGTGACTACATAAAGCCAGACAGCACCTACATCCGGCCATACTGTGCTCACATACTGCCATACTGTGCCCATATAGTAATACAGTGACTACATAAAGCCAGACAGCACCTACATCCGGCCATACTGTGCTCACATAGTGCCATACTGTGCCCATATAGTAATACAGTGACTGCATAAAGCCAGACAGCACCTACATCCGGCCATACTGTGCTCACATAGTGCCATACTGTGCCCATATAGTAATACAGTGACTACATAAAGCCAGACAGCACCTACATCCCGCCATACTGTGCAAACATACTGCCATACTGTGCCCATATAGTAATACAGTGACTACATAAAGCCAGACAGCACCTACATCCGGCCATACTGTGCTCGCATACTGCCATACTGTGCCCATATAGTAATACAGTGACTACATAAAGCCAGACAGCACCTACATCCCGCCATACTGTGCAAACATACTGCCATACTGTGCCCATATAGTAATACAGTGACTACATAAAGCCAGACAGCACCTACATCCGGCCATACATTGCTCACATAGTGCCATACTGTGCCCATATAGTAATACAGTGCCCATATAGTAATACAGTGACTACATAAAGCCAGACAGCACCTACATCCGGCCATACTGTGCTCACATAGTGCCATACTGTGCCCATATAGTAATACAGTGACTACATAAAGCCAGACAGCACCTACATCCGGCCATACTATGCTCACATAGTGCCATACTGTGCCCATATAGTAATACAGTGACTGCATAAAGCCAGACAGCACCTACATCCCGCCATACTGTGCTCACATACTGCCATACTGTGCCCATATAGTAATACAGTGACTACATAAAGCCAGACAGCACCTACATCCCGCCATACTGTGCTCACATAGTGCCATACTGTGCACATATAGTAATACAGTGACTACATAAAGCCAGACAGCACCTACATCCCGCCATACTGTGCTCACATACTGCCATACTGTGCCCATATAGTAATACAGTGACTACATAAAGCCAGACAGCACCTACATCCGGCCATACTGTGCTCACATAGTGCCATACTGTGCCCATATAGTAATACAGTGCCTACATAAAGCCAGACAGCACCTACATCCGGCCATACTGTGCTCACATACTGCCATACTGTGCCCATATAGTGATACAGTGACTGTATAAAGCCAGACAGCTCCTACATCCGGCCATACTGTGCTCACATACTGCCATACTGTGCCCATATAGTAATACAGAGACTACATAAAGCCAGACAGCACCTACATCCGGCCATACTGTGCTCACATAGTGCCATACTGTGCCCATATAGTAATACAGTGCCTACATAAAGCCAGACAGCACCTACATCCGGCCATACTGTGCTCACATACTGCCATACTGTGCCCATATAGTAATACAGTGACTACATAAAGCCAGACAGCACCTACATCCGGCGATACTGTGCTCACATACTGCCATACTGTGCCCATATAGTAATACAGTGACTACATAAAGCCAGACAGCACCTACATCCGGCCATACTGTGCTCACATAGTGCCATACTGTGCCCATATAGTAATACAGTGCCTACATAAAGCCAGACAGCACCTACATCCGGCCATACTGTGCTCACATACTGCCATACTGTGCCCATATAGTAATACAGTGCCTGCATAAAGCCAGACAGCACCTACATCCGGCCATACTGTGCTCACATACTGCCATACTGTGCCCATATAGTAATACAGTGACTACATAAAGCCAGACAGCACCTACATCCGGCGATACTGTGCTCACATACTGCCATACTGTGCCCATATAGTAATACAGTGACTACATAAAGCCAGACAGCACCTACATCCCGCCATACTGTGCTCACATACTGCCATACTGTGCCCATATAGTAATACAGTGCCTACATAAAGCCAGACAGCTCCTACATCCGGCCATACTGTGCTCACATAGTGCCATACTGTGCCCATATAGTAATACAGTGACTGCATAAAGCCAGACAGCACCTACATCCGCCATACTGTGCTCACATAGTGCCATACTGTGCCCATATAGTAATACAGTGACTACATAAAGCCAGACAGCACCTACATCCCGCCATACTGTGCTCACATTGTGCCATACTGTGCCCATATAGTAATACAGTGCCTGCATAAAGCCAGACAGCACCTACATCCGGCCATACTGTGCTCACATACTGCCATACTGTGCCCATATAGTAATACAGTGACTACATAAAGCCAGACAGCAACTACATCCGGCCATACTGTGCTCACATAGTGCCATACTGTGCCCATATAGTAATACAGTGACTACATAAAGCCAGACAGCACCTACATCCCGCCATACTGTGCTCACATAGTGCCATACTGTGCCCATATAGTAATACAGTGACTGCATAAAGCCAGACAGCACCTACATCCGGCCATACTGTGCTCACATACTGCCATACTGTGCCCATATAGTAATACAGTGACTGCATAAAGCCAGACAGCACCTACATCCGGCCATACTGTGCTCACATAGTGCCATACTGTGCCCATATAGTAATACAGTGCCTACATAAAGCCAGACAGCACCTACATCCCGCCATACTGTGCTCACATACTGCCATACTGTGCCCATATAGTAATACAGTGACTACATAAAGCCAGACAGCACCTACATCCGGCCATACTGTGCTCACATACTGCCATACTGTGCTCACATAGTAATACAGTGACTACATAAAGCCAGACAGCACCTACATCCGGCCATACTGTGCTCACATACTGCCATACTGTGCCCATATAGTAATACAGTGACTACATAAAGCCAGACAGCACCTACATCCGGCCATACTGTGCTCACATAGTGCCATACTTTGCCCATATAGTAATACAGTGACTGTATAAAGGCAGACAGCACCTACATCCCGCCATACTGTGCTCACATACTGCCATACTGTGCCCATATAGTAATACAGTGCCTGCATAAAGTCAGACAGCACCTACATCCGGCCATACTGTGCTCACATAGTGCCATACTGTGCCCATATAGTAATACAGTGACTACATAAAGCCAGACAGCACCTACATCCCGCCATACTGTGCTCACATACTGCCATACTGTGCCCATATAGTAATACAGTGACTGCATAAAGCCAGACAGCACCTACATCCTGCCATACTGTGCTCACATACTGCCATACTGTGCCCATATAGTAATACAGTGACTACATAAAGCCAGACAGCACCTACATCCCGCCATACTGTGCTCACATACTGCCATACTGTGCCCATATAGTAATACAGTGACTGCATAAAGCCAGACAGCACCTACATCCTGCCATACTGTGCTCACATACTGCCATACTGTGCCCATATAGTAATACAGTGACTACATAAAGCCAGACAGCACCTACATCCGGCCATACTGTGCTCACATAGTGCCATACTGTGCCCATATAGTAATACAGTGCCTACATAAAGCCAGACAGCACCTACATCCCGCCATACTGTGCTCACATAGTGCCATACTGTGCCCATATAGTAATACAGTGACTACATAAAGCCAGACAGCACCTACATCCGGCCATACTGTGCTCACATAGTGCCATACTGTGCCCATATAGTAATACAGTGACTGCATAAAGCCAGACAGCACCTACATCCCGCCATACTGTGCTCACATAGTGCCATACTGTGCCCATATAGTAATACAGTGACTACATAAAGCCAGACAGCACCTACATCCGGCCATACTGTGCTCACATACTGCCATACTGTGCCCATATAGTGATACAGTGACTGTATAAAGCCAGACAGCTCCTACATCCCGCCATACTGTGCTCACATAGTGCCATACTGTGCCCATATAGTAATACAGTGACTACATAAAGCCAGACAGCACCTACATCCCGCCATACTGTGCTCACATAGTGCCATACTGTGCCCATATAGTAATACAGTGCCTGCATAAAGCCAGACAGCACCTACATCCCGCCATACTGTGCTCACATAGTGCCATACTGTGCCCATATAGTAATACAGTGCCTACATAAAGCCAGACAGCACCTACATCCGGCCATACTGTGCTCACATACTGCCATACTGTGCCCATATAGTAATACAGTGCCTACATAAAGCCAGACAGCACCTACATCCCGCCATACTGTGCTCACATAGTGCCATACTGTGCCCATATAGTAATACAGTGACTACATAAAGCCAGACAGCTCCTACATCCGGCCATACTGTGCTCACATAGTGCCATACTGTGCCCATATAGTAATACAGTGACTACATAAAGCCAGACAGCACCTACATCCGGCCATACTGTGCTCACATACTGCCATACTGTGCCCATATAGTAATACAGTGCCTGCATAAAGCCAGACAGCACCTACATCCGGCCATACTGTGCTCACATACTGCCATACTGTGCCCATATAGTAATACAGTGACTACATAAAGCCAGACAGCACCTACATCCCGCCATACTGTGCTCACATAGTGCCATACTGTGCCCATATAGTAATACAGTGACTACATAAAGCTAGACAGCACCTACATCCCGCCATACTGTGCTCACATACTGCCATACTGTGCCCATATAGTAATACAGTGCCTGCATAAAGCCAGACAGCACCTACATCCGGCCATACTGTGCTCACATTGTGCCATACTGTGCCCATATAGTAATACAGTGACTACATAAAGCCAGACAGCACCTACATCCCGCCATACTGTGCTCACATACTGCCATACTGTGCCCATATAGTAATACAGTGACTACATAAAGCCAGACAGCACCTACATCCCGCCATACTGTGCTCACATAGTGCCATACTGTGCCCATATAGTAATACAGTGACTGTATAAAGCCAGACAGCACCTACATCCGGCATACTGTGCCCATATAGTGCCATACTGTGCCCATATAGTAATACAGTGACTGCATAAAGCCAGACAGCACCTACATCCGGCCATACTGTGCTCACATACTGCCATACTGTGCCCATATAGTAATACAGTGACTACATAAAGCCAGACAGCACCTACATCCGGCCATATTGTGCTCACATAGTGCCATACTGTGCCCATATAGTGATACAGTGACTACATAAAGCCAGACAGCACCTACATCCCGCCATACTGTGCTCACATAGTGCCATACTGTGCCCATATAGTAATACAGTGACTACATAAAGCCAGACAGCACCTACATCCGCCATACTGTGCTCACATACTGCCATACTGTGCCCATATAGTAATACAGTGACTGCATAAAGCCAGACAGCACCTACATCCGGCCATACTGTGCTCACATACTGCCATACTGTGCCCATATAGTAATACAGTGACTACATAAAGCCAGACAGCACCTACATCCGGCCATACTGTGCTCACATAGTGCCATACTGTGCCCATATAGTAATACAGTGACTACATAAAGCCAGACAGCTCCTACATCCGGCCATACTGTGCTCACATACTGCCATACTGTGCTCATATAGTAATACAGTGACTACATAAAGCCAGACAGCACCTACATCCGGCCATACTGTGCTCACATACTGCCATACTGTGCCCATATAGTAATACAGTGACTACATAAAGCCAGACAGCACCTACATCCCGCCATACTGTGCTCACATAGTGCCATACTGTGCCCATATAGTAATACAGTGCCTACATAAAGCCAGACAGCACCTACATCCGGCCATACTGTGCTCACATAGTGCCATACTGTGCCCATATAGTAATACAGTGACTACATAAAGCCAGACAGCACCTACATCCCGCCATACTGTGCTCACATAGTGCCATACTGTGCCCATATAGTAATACAGTGACTACATAAAGCCAGACAGCACCTACATCCGGCCATACTGTGCTCACATACTGCCATACTGTGCCCATATAGTAATACAGTGACTACATAAAGCCAGACAGCACCTACATCCCGCCATACTGTGCTCACATACTGCCATACTGTGCCCATATAGTAATACAGTGCCTACATAAAGCCAGACAGCACCTACATCCGGCCATACTGTGCTCACATAGTGCCATACTGTGCCCATATAGTAATACAGTGACTACATGAAGCCAGACAGCACCTACATCCGGCCATACTGTGCTCACATAGTGCCATACTGTGCCCATATAGTAATACAGTTACTACATAAAGCCAGACAGCACCTACATCCGGCCATACTGTGCTCACATACTGCCATACTGTGCCCATATAGTAATACAGTGACTACATAAAGCCAGACAGCACCTACATCCGGCCATACTGAGCTCACATAGTGCCATACTGTGCCCATATAGTAATACAGTGCCTACATAAAGCCAGACAGCACCTACATCCCGCCATACTGTGCTCACATACTGCCATACTGTGCCCATATAGTAATACAGTGACTACATAAAGCCAGACAGCCCCTACATCCGGCCATACTGTGCTCACATAGTGCCATACTGTGCCCATATAGTAATACAGTGACTGTATAAAGCCAGACAGCACCTACATCCGGCCATACTGTGCTCACATACTGCCATACTGTGCCCATATAGTAATACAGTGACTACATAAAGCCAGACAGCACCTACATCCGGCCATACTGTGCTCACATAGTGCCATACTGTGCCCATATAGTAATACAGTGCCTGCATAAAGCCAGACAGCACCTACATCCGGTCATACTGTGCTCACATAGTGCCATACTGTGCCCATATAGTAATACAGTGACTACATAAAGCCAGACAGCACCTACATCCCGCCATACTGTGCTCACATACTGCCATACTGTGCCCATATAGTAATACAGTGACTACATAAAGCCAGACAGCACCTACATCCTGCCATACTGTGCTCACATAGTGCCATACTGTGCCCATATAGTAATACAGTGACTGTATAAAGCCAGACAGCACCTACATCCGGCCATACTGTGCCCATATAGTGCCATACTGTGCCCATATAGTAATACAGTGACTGCATAAAGCCAGACAGCACCTACATCCCGCCATACTGTGCTCACATACTGCCATACTGTGCCTATATAGTAATACAGTGACTACATAAAGCCAGACAGCACCTACATCCGGCCATATTGTGCTCACATAGTGCCATACTGTGCCCATATAGTAATACAGTGACTACATAAAGCCAGACAGCACCTACATCCGGCCATACTGTGCTCACATAGTGCCATACTGTGCCCATATAGTAATACAGTGACTGCATAAAGCCAGACAGCACCTACATCCCGCCATACTGTGCTTACATACTGCCATACTGTGCCCATATAGTAATACAGTGACTACATAAAGCCAGACAGCTACCTACATCCGGCCATACTGTGCTCACATAGTGCCATACTGTGCCCATATAGTAATACAGTGACTACATAAAGCCAGACAGCACCTACATCCGGCCATACTGTGCTCACATAGTGCCATACTGTGCCCATATAGTAATACAGTGACTACATAAAGCCAGACAGCACCTACATCCGGCCATACTGTAGCTCACATAGTGCCATACTGTGCCCATATAGTAATACAGTGACTACATAAAGCCAGACAGCACCTACATCCGACCATAATGTGCTCACATAGTGCCATACTGTGCCCATATAGTAATACAGTGACTACATAAAGCCAGACAGCACCTACATCCGGCCATACTGTGCTCACATAGTGCCATACTGTGCCCATATAGTGATACAGTGACTGTATAAAGCCAGACAGCACCTACATCCGGCCATACTGTGCTCACATACTGCCATACTGTGCCCATATAGTAATACAGTGACTACATGAAGCCAGACAGCACCTACATCCGGCCATACTGTGCTCACATACTGCCATACTGTGCCCATATAGTAATACAGTGACTACATAAAGCCAGACAGCACCTACATCCCGCCATACTGTGCTCACATAGTGCCATACTGTGCCCATATAGTAATACAGTGACTACATAAAGCCAGACAGCACCTACATCCGGCCATACTGTGCTCACATACTGCCATACTGTGCCCATATAGTAATACAGTGACTACATAAAGCCAGACAGCTCCTACATCCGGCCATACTGTGCTCACATAGTGCCATACTGTGCCCATATAGTAATACAGTGACTACATAAAGCCAGACAGCACCTACATCCGGCCATACTGTGCTCACATAGTGCCATACTGTGCCCATATAGTAATACAGTGCCTGCATAAAGTCAGACAGCACCTACATCCGGCCATACTGTGCCCATATAGTAATACAGTGACTACATAAAGCCAGACAGCACCTACATCCGGCCATACTGTGCTCACATACTGCCATACTGTGCCCATATAGTAATACAGTGACTGTATAAAGCAAGACAGCACCTACATCCGGCCATACTGTGCTCACATACTGCCATACTGTGCCCATATAGTAATACAGTGACTGCATAAAGCCAGACAGCTCCTACATCCGGCCATACTGTGCTCACATAGTGCCATACTGTGCCCATATAGTAATACAGTGACTATGTAAGAGGCAGCCCTGATCATCCAGCAACATTTCCAACACATATATATATAGCAGACTGTCATGTTTCCCTCCAGCCACCAGAGGCCACTGTGGCTGAGTAGGACAGTGAGAGGAGTTGTTTCCAGAGGACAAGGAGTTAAGTGTTTTCCCGTGCTGACCAGAGAGCCTGGGCTGAAGGTGTCTGAGTACACAGGAAGAAGGACGCTGTGCACTGAGAGGGAGATCCACAGGGAAGATTAGAGTGATTGCTCCCTGCCTGCTGACACAGTATCTGGGACATTAGAGTGTGTTTGCTCTCTGACTGAGCTGATGTGTCCTGGTGTAGAAGAGAGACTGCTGTAGTGTGAGGCACTTACCAGAGGAACTGTGAGTGAATTCCAGGCCCTGCCTGATTACACGTCCAGAGCTGCTGATTATCTCTAACCAGAGTTACAGAGACTATAAAGAGAGGCCAGAGCTGAGCCACGCTGAAGCAAGCAAGCAAGCAAGCAACCAACCAGAACGGGACCCAGACTGTATCTGCCTGCATGTGCGGACACCGAACTGTGAGTGCACTGATGCTAACCTGAGCTAGGGCATAGTGGAATAGGATTTAGTTTAGTGCACCGTAGAGGTGCACCCCGGGTAGCGGGGACAGATAGGACTACCTAGAAGAGAGTAGCCTGCTATTGTCTGTACTTGTGTTTTTGATTCATTTGTGTTCTTTATGCAAACTTCCATTATCTTTATTGTGAATTCCCAAGCTGTTCATATTGTAAATCTGCTTCTCCGGCAGTTAGAGTTCTCTTTTAATAAAGCCGGTTTCTACTTCAGCCTCCTTGTCTGCTGCACTGTACTTGAGTCCTGCTCTACGGTCTCTTCCTCTGCTGACCGTTACAAGTGGCGCTGCGAGCAGGGTACAGTCACAGAGATGGAGGCGGCTGAAGGCAATGTGCATGATGTTAATGTGAGTACCTCAGGCAATGGTGGAACCCTTGCAAGGGCCCTTCCTATTGGCACGTTGTTCAACTTGCTACCCAAATTTGATGGCCAGAACATGACACTGTCAGACTGGGTGACAAGGTTACAGAGTGCTGTTAGGATTTACAATGTCAGCCCAGAACTACAAGTAGAAATTGCTTTGGCCGCTCTCGAGGGTGAGGCCCGAAGAAATGTTCTCCTACAACCAGAAGCCACGCGCAATACATTGCAAGAGATGGTGAGATTCCTGGAAGAAATATATGGGGAAACAGCCAGTGCAGGGCACCTCCGGGCGAAGTTTTTTTACCGGATTCAACGGGAAGACGAAGGTGTCTCTCAGTACGCTACAGCCCTACAGGAAGTGTTGGCCGAGGTACAAAAAAAAGAGGCAGATGGGGTTACTGGCATGGGACCCATAGACCGGATACTGCGGGAACAATTTATTCTGGGGCTCTACAGCAATCCCCTGAAACAGGCTCTGCGGGAACGAGTCAGAGTAGACCCTACCCTAACCTTTCGACAAATTTTGGCAGAGGCCGTGACGCGAAACAAAGAAGACGGCTATGCTTCTGGAGTAATACGGACCCAGACCGTTACACCCCCCGGGGTTACGAGAAATGAGGAAGCCCTGGTCAGAGTGGTACAAGACTTGCAGAGCTCCCTGAGTGCCATGCACGAAAAGTTGACACACCTGGAGAAACGGATAGAGTCGCACCATACTACTGAGGCTGCCTATCCAGCCCGACAACAAACCTATCAGGCGACTCCGTGGGTTCCTACACCCAAATGCCCTTATGCTAGTTTACCATACCATCAAGCCCGCAGGCTCGCAGGCAAAAAGTGGGCCGTCAAGGGGCACAGTGTTGGCGGTGTGGAGATCTAGGACATTTCGCCAGAGAGTGTCGGAATAATCCAGCTGGACGCCAAGAGCCGCCGTTAAACTACCGACCCCTGCAGTAGTGGGGCGTACTGCAGGGGAGGTGGAGAGCCAAGTTACCCAGCAAAGCTCCGAACACCTGGTCGCAGGGTGCCCCACTATACGAGCTGAGTTCGAAGGTGTTCCTGTCGACTGCTTAGTGGATACTGGGTCTCAGGTGACAACTATGCCCGAGTCATTCTTCTACCGTTACTTTCAAGCGCTGGCCAAGCCAGAACGAGAGACACTGGTCCGGGTTACAGCGGCTAACCAACAGCAGATTCCTGTCACAGGGGTCGTGTGGATGAATGTACGGCTATGTGGACAGGAAGTGGGGCGGAAAGGTATCTTGTTGGTCCCCGAAACGTTCAAAGAATTGGATCAGATCATGTTCACCAAACGGGGGCCGGGTTACTGGAAACAAGCCACCCCGCACAAACCTACCCAGAAAGCATTTCAACGGCTAATCCGTTTTTGTGGAACACAGAAAAGTGTACCAGCACACCAGGCGGTGGGAACGATCCGAGCGCCAGGAAAGGCTACCTTCACCCTTCCCCCTGGTCGGGAGACCGTGCTGACGTTACCCGTGGGAACTTTCCGTAATCTTGAAGGCATGGAGGTGTTCGTTGAACCAACAGGCCTAGGAGAGCTGGGTCAGGACGTCCTGGTGGCCCGGACACTGGGAGTGGTCCAGAATGGACGAGTACCCATAAGAGCTGTGAATGTGGGATATCTAGAAGTTCCCTTGACGCCAGGGGTGGAACTGGCTCGTGTGTACCTACATCAGGGAGAAATCCTGAGTCAGAGAGAAGTGACTCTAGCTCCGGTAGGGGATGCTGGTTGGACCCTGGCAGTTACTGCCAGTGCAGAAGAGGCGCCGACCTCAGAATGGAATGGGGGAACCATCTTGGGTCAAATGGAGATAGATGTTAAGGCTCTCAGTTTAGACCAACAGCGAGCAGTCGAAACCATGCTGTGGGAGAATCAGGCTGCGTTTGCCCGCCACGCCGATGACTTTGGCTGCACGAATGCTATCACACATGATATACCGACGGGGGACACTCCACCAATTCGGGAGAGATATCGACAGATTCCGCCCAAGTTGTACCAGGAAGTGAAGACGCTATTGAAACAGATTATAGATTCTGGAGTGGTGCGGGGAAGCCAGAGCCCGTGGGCAGCCCCAGTGGTGCTTGTCAAGAAGAAGGACGGCACTATTCGATTTTGTGTGGATTACCGGCGGTTGAATGCTCGCACTGCGCGAGACTCATATCCTCTGCCACGCATCGAGGAGTCTCTGACGGCTCTAGGACGAGCCAAATACTTCTCCACCCTGGATCTAGCAAGTGGGTACTGGCAAGTACCAGTGGCTGAGCAGGACAAGGCAAAGACAGCATTCATACTCCCCATGGGGTTATTTGAATTCAACAGGATGCCATTCGGACTGACTAATGCCCCTGGAACCTTCCAGCGGCTGATGGAGAGATGCCTGGGAGACCTGAATTTTGAAGCCACTCTGATATACCTAGACGATATCATCGTATACTCTGCTACTTTTCAAGAACACTTGAATCGGCTAGGGCAGGTACTCGAGCGACTGCGATCCCATGGCCTGAAGGTAAAGCCAAAGAAGTGTCATCTCTTCAAGAGGGAGATCGAGTACCTGGGCCATAGGGTGTCCCAAGACGGAGTGCTACCGTCCCAAGACAAAGTGGCTGCAATACGACAATGGCTAGTGCCGAGAACACTGCGTGAGTTGAAGGCCTTCCTGGGACTGACTGGGTACTACCGGCGGTTCATCAAAGACTACGCAAAAATAGCGGGCCCTCTGAATGAGTTGTTGAGAGGAACGGCTGGGCAACCCAAGGGCCAAAGTATCCCCTGGGGACAGAAACAGGAAGAGGCCTTCCAGGCCCTGAAAGAAGCCCTGACATCGGCCCCCATCTTGGCTTATGCCGATTTTGATAAACCATTCATCTTAGCTACTGATGGCAGCCTCTACGGACTTGGGGCAGTCCTGTCGCAGGTACAGGATGGACATGAGAGAGTGATCGCTTATGCCAGTAGATCCTTGCGAGATACGGAGCGAAACCCCCATAACTACAGTTCCTTCCGGCTGGAACTCCTTGCCCTGGTGTGGGCTATGACGGAGAAATTTGCAGGATATCTGACAGGAGCTAAGATCTTCGTACGGACGGATAACAATCCCCTGGCCCATCTGGGTACGGCCAAGTTGGGAGCCCTGGAGCAACGCTGGGCGGCTCGCCTCGCAAAGTATGACTTCTCAATTCGCTACCGCTCCGCTACAGAGAACACTAATGCTGATGGTCTCTCGAGGGTTACTTTTGAAACTCCAGTAGGGGATATGGATGAACAAAAGGAAGAAGATGAAACTCCTGACTTCCGCAAGTTCGCACCCCCAACAGTCGCGGCCCAGACAAGTGGGGAGGCCCGTAAGCTACCCAAAGCATTGGGGAGAACTAATGAAGAATGGGGCAGATTGCAAGATGAAGACATTGGACTGCAGCAAATGAAAAGCTGGGTAACCCAGTGCAGGAAACCCAACAAAGAAGAAAGGACTGATCTGGATGCCGAGATGAAGTCCGTTCTACATCAATGGGACAGACTGGAAGTGCATGGAGCTGTTTTGTTCCGCAAGTGGCAACAGCCTGCCGACCTAGAGGCGAGGTGGCAGGTAGTGATACCCAGAAGAATGGCACGGGAGATAGCCAAAGAGGCTCATGAGTTTGGAGCTCACTTCGGGCCAGTCAAGACATACCAGTGGCTGCAGCGTTATGTGTATTGTCCGCGACTGGAGGCCACAGTTGAAGAAGTTTGCCGACAGTGTCGAGTGTGTGAACTCACGAAGAGTACAGAACAGAGAGCACCCCTACAGTCCATCCAGACCACAGAACCGCTGGAAGTGTTGATGATAGACTATCTTCTTGTGGGACAATCGTCAAGAGGTCCACAATATTGCCTGGTCATGATCGACCACTTCTCCAAGTTTGCAGTAGTCACCCCAACTCGGGACCAGACGGCCGAGTCCGCTGCACGAGCCATTTGTCAAGACTTCATTCGGGTCTATGGGTGTCCAAAGCGGATCCATTCAGATCAAGGGGCGTGCTTTCAAGGAAAAGTGATGGAAGAGCTACATCGACTGTACGGCATTGAAAAATCCAGGACAACTCCTTATCATCCCCAAGGAAACGGAGCCTGTGAGCGCTTTAAACGCACATTGCTGCAAATGCTGAGGACACTAGAGGAAGGCAAGAGGGCACACTGGCCTGACTACCTGCCAGAATTAGTCTGGGCTTACAATAATCGTGTCCACACCACCACCGGTTACACCCCATACATGTTACTGTTCGGTAGGGCTGGTCGAGAGATCGTGGAATTAAACCTAGAACAGCCAGAAGACCTAATAGAGCGATCAACCACCTCATGGGTGAAAGAACACCGTCGGCGCCTCCAGACCATTCGCCGGTTGGCAGGTCAGCGGTTACAGGAGAGAGCTCATACAGACCGTCCTCCAGTTCAGGAGGTTCCATTGCAGCCTGGGGATCGGGTACTGGTACGAGAGAAACGTCCCAGAGGCAAGTTGAGTGAGCGTTGGGAAGTACAGCCGTATAAAGTGATCAAGAGAGTGTACCCTAATGGTCCGGTCTACGAAGTGCAGGTTGAGAATGAGGAATTTGCTTCACGGACTCTACATAGGAATATGTTACGGCCATGCCGGTCCAAAGATCCCGCACCTGTTCAGAGGACACCTCCTCCTGCCCCATACTCAGAACTTGTTATCTCTGATGGAGATTATGGTGAAGACTGGTGGACTGCTCCCAACACTGAAGAAGCCTCCCAGGTTACAGGTGATGAAGGCACTGTCACAGAACCATTGCCAGCCCGTAATGGAGAGGGGACTATATAACAAGGCCGAGGACGGCCACCTTTAAGTGGGGAGGCATGTAAGAGGCAGCCCTGATCATCCAGCAACATTTCCAACACATATATATATATAGCAGACTGTCATGTTTCCCTCCAGCCACCAGAGGCCACTGTGGCTGAGTAGGACAGTGAGAGGAGTTGTTTCCAGAGGACAAGGAGTTAAGTGTTTTTCCCGGGCTGAGCAGAGAGCCTGGGCTGAAGGTGTCTGAGTACACAGGAAGAAGGACGCTGTGCACTGAGAGGGAGATCCACAGGGAAGATTAGAGTGATTTCTCCCTGCCTGCTGTGACACAGTATCTGAGACATTGGAGTGTGTTTGCTCTCTGACTGAGCTGATGTGTCCTGGTGTAGAAGAGAGACTGCTGTAGTGTGAGGCACTTACCAGAGGAACTGTGAGTGAATTCCAGGCCCTGCCTGATTACACGTCCAGAGCTGCTGATTATCTCTAACCAGAGTTACAGAGACTGTAAAGAGAGGCCAGAGCTGAGCCACGCTGAAGCAAGCAAGCAAGCAAGCAAGCAACCAGAACGGGACCCAGACTGTATCTGCCTGCATGTGCGGACACCGAACTGTGAGTGCACTGATGCTAACC
This sequence comes from Bufo gargarizans, assembly GCF_014858855.1. Lineage (NCBI taxonomy): Eukaryota > Metazoa > Chordata > Amphibia > Anura > Bufonidae > Bufo > Bufo gargarizans. The sequence goes on from NC_058085.1 coordinate 9,325,773, forward strand.
TGAGCTAGGGCATAGTGGAATAGGATTTAGTTTAGTGCACCGTAGAGGTGCACCCCGGGTAGCGGGGACAGATAGGACTACCTAGAAGAGAGTAGCCTGCTATTGTCTGTACTTGTGTTTGTGATACATTTGTGTTCTTTATGCAAACTTCCATTATCTTTATTGTGAATTCCCAAGCTGTTCATATTGTAAATCTGCTTCTCCGGCAGTTAGAGTTCTCTTTTAATAAAGCCGGTTTCTACTTCAGCCTCCTTGTCTGCTGCACTGTACTTGAGTCCTGCTCTACGGTCTCTTCCTCTGCTGACCGTTACAACTACATAAAGCCAGACAGCACCTACATCCGGCCATACTGTGCTCACATAGTGCCATACTGTGCCCATATAGTAATACAGTGCCTGCATAAAGCCAGACAGCACCTACATCCCGCCATACTGTGCTCACATAGTGCCATACTGTGCCCATATAGTAATACAGTGCCTGCATAAAGCCAGACAGCTCCTACATCCGGCCATACTGTGCTCACATAGTGCCATACTGTGCCCATATAGTAATACAGTGACTGTATAAAGCCAGACAGCACCTATATCCGACCATACTGTGCTCACATACTGCCATACTGTGCCCATATAGTAATACAGTGACTACATAAAGCCAGACAGCACCTACATCCGGCCATACTGTGCTCACATAGTGCCATACTGTGCCCATATAGTAATACAGTGCCTACATAAAGCCAGACAGCACCTACATCCCGCCATACTGTGCTCACATACTGCCATACTGTGCCCATATAGTAATACAGTGCCTGCATAAAGCCAGACAGCTCCTACATCCGGCCATACTGTGCTCACATACTGCCATACTGTGCCCATATAGTAATACAGTGACTACATAAAGACAGACAGCACCTACATCCGGCCATACTGTGCTCACATAGTGCCATACTGTGCCCATATAGTAATACAGTGCCTACATAAAGCCAGACAGCACCTACATCCCGCCATACTGTGCTCACATACTGCCATACTGTGCCCATATAGTAATACAGTGCCTGCATAAAGCCAGACAGCTCCTACATCCGGCCATACTGTGCTCACATAGTGCCATACTGTGCCCATATAGTAATACAGTGACTACATAAAGACAGACAGCACCTACATCCGGCCATACTGTGCTCACATACTGCCATACTGTGCCCATATAGTAATACAGTGACTACATAAAGCCAGACAGCTCCTACATCCGGCCATACTGTGCTCACATAGTGCCATACTGTGCCCATATAGTAATACAGTGACTACATAAAGCCAGACAGCACCTACATCCCGCCATACTGTGCTCACATAGTGCCATACTGTGCCCATATAGTAATACAGTGACTGTATAAAGCCAGACAGCACCTACATCCGGCCATACTGTGCTCACATAGTGCCATACTGTGCCCATATAGTAATACAGTGACTACATAAAGCCAGACAGCACCTACATCCGGCCATACTGTGCTCACATAGTGCCATACTGTGCCCATATAGTAATACAGTGACTACATAAAGCCAGACAGCTCCTACATCCGGCCATACTGTGCTCACATACTGCCATACTGTGCCCATATAGTAATACAGTGACTACATAAAGCCAGACAGCACCTACATCCGGCCATACTTTGCTCACATACTGCCATACTGTGCCCATATAGTAATACAGTGACTACATAAAGCCAGACAGCACCTACATCCGCCATACTGTGCTCACATACTGCCATACTGTGCCCATATAGTAATACAGTGACTACATAAAGCCAGACAGCTCCTACATCCGGCCATACTGTGCTCACATACTGCCATACTGTGCCCATATAGTAATACAGTGCCTACATAAAGCCAGACAGTACCTACATCAGGCCATACTGTGCTCACATAGTGCCATACTGTGCCCATATAGTAATACAGTGACTAGCATAAAGCCAGACAGCATCCTACATACGGCCATACTGTGCTCACATAGTGCCATACTGTACCCATATAGTAATACAGTGACTACATAAAGCCAGACAGCACCTACATCCCGCCATACTGTGCTCACATAGTGCCATACTGTGCCCATATAGTAATACAGTGACTACATAAAGCCAGACAGCACCTACATCCGGCCATACTGTGCTCACATAGTGCCATACTGTGCTCGCATAGTGCCATACTGTGCCCATATAGTAATACAGTGCCTGCATAAAGCCAGACAGCACCTACATCCCGCCATACTGTGCTCACATAGTGCCATACTGTGCCCATATAGTAATACAGTGACTACATAAAGCCAGACAGCACCTACATCCGCCATACTGTGCTCACATACTGCCATACTGTGCCCATATAGTAATACAGTGCCTACATAAAGCCAGACAGCACCTACATCCCGCCATACTGTGCTCACATAGTGCTATACTGTGCCCATATAGTAATACAGTGACTACATAAAGCCAGACAGCACCTACATCCGACCATACTGCGCTCACATAGTGCCATACTGTGCCCATATAGTAATACAGTGACTATATAAAGCCAGACAGCACCAACATCCGGCCATACTGTGCTCACATAGTGCCATACTGTGCCCATATAGTAATACAGTGACTGCATAAAGCCAGACAGCACCTACATCCGGCCATACTGTGCTCACATACTGCCATACTGTGCCCATATAGTAATACAGTGCCTACATAAAGCCAGACAGCACCTACATCCCGCCATACTGTGCTCACATAGTGCTATACTGTGCCCATATAGTAATACAGTGACTACATAAAGCCAGACAGCACCTACATCCGACCATACTGCGCTCACATAGTGCCATACTGTGCCCATATAGTAATACAGTGACTGCATAAAGCCAGACAGCACCTACATCCGGCCATACTGTGCTCACATAGTGCCATACTGTGCCCATATAGTAATACAGTGACTACATAAAGCCAGACAGCACCTACATCCGGCCATACTGTGCTCACATACTGCCATACTGTGCCCATATAGTAATACAGTGACTATATAAAGCCAGACAGCACCTACATCCGGCCATACTGTGCTCACATAGTGCCATACTGTGCCCATATAGTAATACAGTGACTACATAAAGCCAGACAGCACCTACATCCCGCCATACTGTGCTCACGTAGTGCCATACTGTGCCCATATAGTAATACAGTGCCTGCATAAAGCCAGACAGCACCTACATCCCGCCATACTGTGCTCACATAGTGCCATACTGTGCCCATATAGTAATACAGTGACTACATAAAGCCAGACAGCACCTACATCCGGCCATACTGTGCTCACATAGTGCCATACTGTGCCCATATAGTAATACAGTGACTGTATAAAGCCAGACAGCACCTACATCCGGCCATACTGAGCTCACATAGTGCCATACTGTGCCCATATAGTAATACAGTGACTACATAAAGCCAGACAGCACCTACATCCGGCCATACTGTGCTCGCATAGTGCCATACTGTGCCCATATAGTAATACAGTGCCTACATAAAGCCAGACAGCACCTACATCCGGCCATACTGTGCTCACATAGTGCCATACTGTGCCCATATAGTAATACAGTGCCTGCATAAAGCCAGACAGCACCTACATCCGGCCATACTGTGCTCACATAGTGCCATACTGTGCCCATATAGTAATACAGTGACTACATAAAGCCAGACAGCACCTACATCCCGCCATACTGTGCTCACATACTGCCATACTGTGCCCATATAGTAATACAGTGACTACATAAAGCCAGACAGCACCTACATCCGGCCATACTGAGCTCACATAGTGCCATACTGTGCCCATATAGTAATACAGTGACTGCATAAAGCCAGACAGCACCTACATCCGGCCATACTGTGCTCACATACTGCCATACTGTGCCCATATAGTAATACAGTGACTGCATAAAGCCAGACAGCACCTACATCCCGCCATACTGTGCTCACATAGTGCCATACTGTGCCCATATAGTAATACAGTGACTACATAAAGCCAGACAGCACCTACATCCCGCCATACTGTGCTCACATACTGCCATACTGTGCCCATATAGTAATACAGTGACTACATAAAGCCAGACAGCACCTACATCCGGCCATACTGTGCTCACATAGTGCCATACTGTGCCCATATAGTAATACAGTGACTACATAAAGCCAGACAGCACCTACATCCCGCCATACTGTGCTCACATAGTGCCATACTGTGCCCATATAGTAATACAGTGCCTACATAAAGCCAGACAGCACCTACATCCGCCATACTGTGCTCACATAGTGCCATACTGTGCCCATATAGTAATACAGTGACTACATAAAGCCAGACAGCACCTACATCCCGCCATACTGTGCTCACATAGTGCCATACTGTGCCCATATAGTAATACAGTGACTACATAAAGCCAGACAGCACCTACATCCGGCCATACTGTGCTCACATACTGCCATACTGTGCCCATATAGTAATACAGTGACTACATAAAGCCAGACAGCACCTACATCCGGCCATACTGTGCTCACATAGTGCCATACTGTGCCCATATAGTAATACAGTGACTACATAAAGCCAGACAGCACCTACATCCGGCCATACTGTGCTCACATACTGCCATACTGTGCCCATATAGTAATACAGTGACTACATAAAGCCAGACAGCACCTACATCCGGCCATACTGTGCTCACATAGTGCCATACTGTGCCCATATAGTAATACAGTGACTGCATAAAGCCAGACAGCACCTACATCCGGCCATACTGTGCTCACATAGTGCCATACTGTGCCCATATAGTAATACAGTGACTACATAAAGCCAGACAGCACCTACATCCGGCCATACTGTGCTCACATAGTGCCATACTGTGCCCATATAGTAATACAGTGACTACATAAAGCCAGACAGCACCTACATCCGGCCATACTGTGCTCACATAGTGCCATACTGTGCCCATATAGTAATACAGTGACTGCATAAAGCCAGACAGCACCTACATCCGGCCATACTGTGCTCACATAGTGCCATACTGTGCCCATATAGTAATACAGTGACTAGCATAAAGCCAGACAGCACCTACATCCGGCCATACTGTGCTCACATAGTGCCATACTGTGCCCATATAGTAATACAGTGACTAGCATAAAGCCAGACAGCACCTACATCCGGCCATACTGTGCTCACATAGTGCCATACTGTGCCCATATAGTAATACAGTGACTACATAAAGCCAGACAGCACCTACATCCGGCCATACTGTGCTCACATAGCTGCCATACTGTGCCCATATAGTAATACAGTGACTACATAAAGCCAGACAGCACCTACATCCGGCCATACTGTGCTCACATACTGCCATACTGTGCCCATATAGTAATACAGTGACTACATAAAGCCAGACAGCACCTACATCCGGCCATACTGTGCTCACATACTGCCATACTGTGCCCATATAGTAATACAGTGACTACATAAAGCCAGACAGCACCTACATCCGGCCATACTGTGCTCACATAGTGCCATACTGTGCCCATATAGTAATACAGTGCCTACATAAAGCCAGACAGCTCCTACATCCGGCCATACTGTGCTCACATAGTGCCATACTGTGCCCATATAGTAATACAGTGACTACATAAAGCCAGACAGCACCTACATCCGGCCATACTGTGCTCACATACTGCCATACTGTGCCCATATAGTAATACAGTGACTACATAAAGCCAGACAGCACCTACATCCGGCCATACTGTGCTCACATAGTGCCATACTGTGCCCATATAGTAATACAGTGACTACATAAAGCCAGACAGCACCTACATCCGGCCATACTGTGCTCACATAGTGCCATACTGTGCCCATATAGTAATACAGTGACTACATAAAGCCAGACAGCACCTACATCCGGCCATACTGTGCTCACATAGTGCCATACTGTGCCCATATAGTAATACAGTGACTACATAAAGCCAGACAGCACCTACATCCGGCCATACTGTGCTCACATACTGCCATACTGTGCCCATATAGTAATACAGTGACTACATAAAGCCAGACAGCACCTACATCCGGCCATACTGTGCTCACATACTGCCATACTGTGCCCATATAGTAATACAGTGACTACATAAAGCCAGACAGCACCTACATCCGGCCATACTGTGCTCACATAGTGCCATACTGTGCCCATATAGTAATACAGTGACTACATAAAGCCAGACAGCACCTACATCCGGCCATACTGTGCTCACATACTGCCATACTGTGCCCATATAGTAATACAGTGACTACATAAAGCCAGACAGCACCTACATCCGGCCATACTGTGCTCACATAGTGCCATACTGTGCCCATATAGTAATACAGTGACTACATAAAGCCAGACAGCACCTACATCCGGCCATACTGTGCTCACATAGTGCCATACTGTGCCCATATAGTAATACAGTGACTACATAAAGCCAGACAGCACCTACATCCGGCCATACTGTGCTCACATACTGCCATACTGTGCCCATATAGTAATACAGTGACTACATAAAGCCAGACAGCACCTACATCCGGCCATACTGTGCTCACATAGTGCCATACTGTGCCCATATAGTAATACAGTGACTACATAAAGCCAGACAGCACCTACATCCGGCCATACTGTGCTCACATAGTGCCATACTGTGCCCATATAGTAATACAGTGACTACATAAAGCCAGACAGCACCTACATCCGGCCATACTGTGCTCACATAGTGCCATACTGTGCCCATATAGTAATACAGTGACTACATAAAGCCAGACAGCACCTACATCCGGCCATACTGTGCTCACATAGTGCCATACTGTGCCCATATAGTAATACAGTGACTACATAAAGCCAGACAGCACCTACATCCGCCATACTGTGCTCACATACTGCCATACTGTGCCCATATAGTAATACAGTGACTACATAAAGCCAGACAGCACCTACATCCGACCATACTGTGCTCACATAGTGCCATACTGTGCCCATATAGTAATACAGTGACTACATAAAGCCAGACAGCACCTACATCCCGCCATACTGTGCTCACATACTGCCATACTGTGCCCATATAGTAATACAGTGACTACATAAAGCCAGACAGCACCTACATCCGGCCATACTGTGCTCACATAGTGCCATACTGTGCCCATATAGTAATACAGTGACTACATAAAGCCAGACAGCACCTACATCCCGCCATACTGTGCTCACATACTGCCATACTGTGCCCATATAGTAATACAGTGACTACATAAAGCCAGACAGCACCTACATCCGGCCATACTGTGCTCACATAGTGCCATACTGTGCCCATATAGTAATACAGTGACTACATAAAGCCAGACAGCACCTACATCCGGCCATACTGTGCTCACATAGTGCCATACTGTGCCCATATAGTAATACAGTGACTACATAAAGCCAGACAGCACCTACATCCGGCCATACTGTGCTCACATAGTGCCATACTGTGCCCATATAGTAATACAGTGACTGCATAAAGCCAGACAGCACCTACATCCGGCCATACTGTGCTCACATAGTGCCATACTGTGCCCATATAGTAATACAGTGACTACATAAAGCCAGACAGCACCTACATCCGGCCATACTGTGCTCACATAGTGCCATACTGTGCCCATATAGTAATACAGTGACTACATAAAGCCAGACAGCACCTACATCCGGCCATACTGTGCTCACATACTGCCATACTGTGCCCATATAGTAATACAGTGACTACATAAAGCCAGACAGCACCTACATCCGGCCATACTGTGCTCACATAGTGCCATACTGTGCCCATATAGTAATACAGTGACTGACATAAAGCCAGACAGCACCTACATCCGGCCATACTGTGCTCACATACTGCCATACTGTGCCCATATAGTAATACAGTGACTACATAAAGCCAGACAGCTCCTACATCCCGCCATACTGTGCTCACATAGTGCCATACTGTGCCCATATAGTAATACAGTGACTACATAAAGCCAGACAGCACCTACATCCGGCCATACTGTGCTCACATAGTGCCATACTGTGCCCATATAGTAATACAGTGCCTACATAAAGCCAGACAGCACCTACATCCGGCCATACTGTGCTCACATAGTGCCATACTGTGCCCATATAGTAATACAGTGACTACATAAAGCCAGACAGCACCTACATCCGGCCATACTGTGCTCACATACTGCCATACTGTGCCCATATAGTAATACAGTGACTACATAAAGCCAGACAGCACCTACATCCGGCCATACTGTGCTCACATAGTGCCATACTGTGCCCATATAGTAATACAGTGACTACATAAAGCCAGACAGCACCTACATCCGGCCATACTGTGCTCACATAGTGCCATACTGTGCCCATATAGTAATACAGTGACTACATAAAGCCAGACAGCACCTACATCCGGCCATACTGTGCTCACATAGTGCCATACTGTGCCCATATAGTAATACAGTGACTACATAAAGCCAGACAGCACCTACATCCGGCCATACTGTGCTCACATACTGCCATACTGTGCCCATATAGTAATACAGTGACTACATAAAGCCAGACAGCACCTACATCCCGCCATACTGTGCTCACATAGTGCCATACTGTGCCCATATAGTAATACAGTGACTACATAAAGCCAGACAGCACCTACATCCGGCCATACTGTGCTCACATAGTGCCATACTGTGCCCATATAGTAATACAGTGACTACATAAAGCCAGACAGCACCTACATCCGGCCATACTGTGCTCACATAGTGCCATACTGTGCCCATATAGTAATACAGTGACTACATAAAGCCAGACAGCACCTACATCCGGCCATACTGTGCTCACATAGTGCCATACTGTGCCCATATAGTAATACAGTGACTACATAAAGCCAGACAGCACCTACATCCGGCCATACTGTGCTCACATAGTGCCATACTGTGCCCATATAGTAATACAGTGACTGCATAAAGCCAGACAGCACCTACATCCGGCCATACTGTGCTCACATAGTGCCATACTGTGCCCATATAGTAATACAGTGACTACATAAAGCCAGACAGCACCTACATCCGCCATACTGTGCTCACATACTGCCATACTGTGCCCATATAGTAATACAGTGACTGCATAAAGCCCAGACAGCACCTACATCCGGCCATACTGTGCTCACATAGTGCCATACTGTGCCCATATAGTAATACAGTGACTACATAAAGCCAGACAGCACCTACATCCCGCCATACTGTGCTCACATAGTGCCATACTGTGCCCATATAGTAATACAGTGACTACATAAAGCCAGACAGCCCCTACATCCGGCCATACTGTGCTCACATAGTGCCATACTGTGCCCATATAGTAATACAGTGACTACATAAAGCCAGACAGCACCTACATCCGGCCATACTGTGCTCACATACTGCCATACTGTGCCCATATAGTAATACAGTGACTACATAAAGCCAGACAGCACCTACATCCGGCCATACTGTGCTCACATACTGCCATACTGTGCCCATATAGTAATACAGTGACTACATAAAGCCAGACAGCACCTACATCCCGCCATACTGTGCTCACATACTGCCATACTGTGCCCATATAGTAATACAGTGACTACATAAAGCCAGACAGCACCTACATCCGGCCATACTGTGCTCACATAGTGCCATACTGTGCCCATATAGTAATACAGTGACTACATAAAGCCAGACAGCACCTACATCCGCCATACTGTGCTCACATAGTGCCATACTGTGCCCATATAGTAATACAGTGACTACATAAAGCCAGACAGCACCTACATCCGCCATACTGTGCTCACATAGTGCCATACTGTGCCCATATAGTAATACAGTGACTACATAAAGCCAGACAGCACCTACATCCGGCCATACTGTGCTCACATAGTGCCATACTGTGCCCATATAGTAATACAGTGACTACATAAAGCCAGACAGCACCTACATCCGGCCATACTGTGCTCACATAGTGCCATACTGTGCCCATATAGTAATACAGTGACTACATAAAGCCAGACAGCACCTACATCCGGCCATACTGTGCTCACATAGTGCCATACTGTGCCCATATAGTAATACAGTGACTACATAAAGCCAGACAGCACCTACATCCGGCCATACTGTGCTCACATAGTGCCATACTGTGCCCATATAGTAATACAGTGACTACATAAAGCCAGACAGCACCTACATCCGCCATACTGTGCTCACATAGTGCCATACTGTGCCCATATAGTAATACAGTGACTACATAAAGCCAGACAGCACCTACATCCGGCCATACTGTGCTCACATAGTGCCATACTGTGCCCATATAGTAATACAGTGACTGCATAAAGCCAGACAGCACCTACATCCGGCCATACTGTGCTCACATACTGCCATACTGTGCCCATATAGTAATACAGTGACTACATAAAGCCAGACAGCACCTACATCCGGCCATACTGTGCTCACATAGTGCCATACTGTGCCCATATAGTAATACAGTGACTGCATAAAGCCAGACAGCACCTACATCCGGCCATACTGTGCTCACATAGTGCCATACTGTGCCCATATAGTAATACAGTGACTGCATAAAGCCAGACAGCACCTACATCCGGCCATACTGTGCTCACATACTGCCATACTGTGCCCATATAGTAATACAGTGACTGCATAAAGCCAGACAGCTCCTACATCCGGCCATACTGTGCTCACATAGTGCCATACTGTGCCCATATAGTAATACAGTGACTACATAAAGCCAGACAGCACCTACATCCGGCCATACTGTGCTCACATAGCTGCCATACTGTGCCCATATAGTAATACAGTGACTACATAAAGCCAGACAGCACCTACATCCGGCCATACTGTGCTCACATAGTGCCATACTGTGCCCATATAGTAATACAGTGACTGCATAAAGCCAGACAGCACCTACATCCGGCCATACTGTGCTCACATAGTGCCATACTGTGCCCATATAGTAATACAGTGACTGCATAAAGCCAGACAGCACCTACATCCGGCCATACTGTGCTCACATAGTGCCATACTGTGCCCATATAGTAATACAGTGACTGCATAAAGCCAGACAGCACCTACATCCGGCCATACTGTGCTCACATAGTGCCATACTGTGCCCATATAGTAATACAGTGACTACATAAAGCCAGACAGCACCTACATCCGGCCATACTGTGCTCACATACTGCCATACTGTGCCCATATAGTAATACAGTGACTACATAAAGCCAGACAGCACCTACATCCGGCCATACTGTGCTCACATACTGCCATACTGTGCCCATATAGTAATACAGTGACTACATAAAGCCAGACAGCACCTACATCCCGCCATACTGTGCTCACATAGTGCCATACTGTGCCCATATAGTAATACAGTGACTGACATAAAGCCAGACAGCACCTACATCCGGCCATACTGTGCTCACATAGTGCCATACTGTGCCCATATAGTAATACAGTGACTGCATAAAGCCAGACAGCACCTACATCCGGCCATACTGTGCTCACATACTGCCATACTGTGCCCATATAGTGATACAGTGACTACATAAAGCCAGACAGCACCTACATCCGGCCATACTGTGCTCACATAGTGCCATACTGTGCCCATATAGTAATACAGTGACTGCATAAAGCCAGACAGCACCTACATCCGGCCATACTGTGCTCACATAGCTGCCATACTGTGCCCATATAGTAATACAGTGACTACATAAAGCCAGACAGCACCTACATCCGGCCATACTGTGCTCACATACTGCCATACTGTGCCCATATAGTAATACAGTGACTACATAAAGCCAGACAGCACCTACATCCGGCCATACTGTGCTCACATAGTGCCATACTGTGCCCATATAGTAATACAGTGACTACATAAAGCCAGACAGCACCTACATCCGGCCATACTGTGCTCACATACTGCCATACTGTGCCCATATAGTAATACAGTGACTACATAAAGCCAGACAGCACCTACATCCGGCCATACTGTGCTCACATAGTGCCATACTGTGCCCATATAGTAATACAGTGACTACATAAAGCCAGACAGCACCTACATCCGGCCATACTGTGCTCACATAGTGCCATACTGTGCCCATATAGTAATACAGTGACTACATAAAGCCAGACAGCACCTACATCCGGCCATACTGTGCTCACATACTGCCATACTGTGCCCATATAGTAATACAGTGACTACATAAAGCCAGACAGCACCTACATCCGGCCATACTGTGCTCACATACTGCCATACTGTGCCCATATAGTAATACAGTGACTGTAATAAAGCCAGACAGCACCTACATCCGGCCATACTGTGCTCACATAGTGCCATACTGTGCCCATATAGTAATACAGTGACTACATAAAGCCAGACAGCACCTACATCCTGCCATACTGTGCTCACATACTGCCATACTGTGCCCATATAGTAATACAGTGACTACATAAAGCCAGACAGCACCTACATCCGGCCATACTGTGCTCACATACTGCCATACTGTGCCCATATAGTAATACAGTGACTACATAAAGCCAGACAGCACCTACATCCGGCCATACTGTGCTCACATACTGCCATACTGTGCCCATATAGTAATACAGTGCCTGCATAAAGCCAGACAGCACCTACATCCGGCCATACTGTGCTCACATACTGCCATACTGTGCCCATAGTAATACAGTGACTACATAAAGCCAGACAGCACCTACATCCGGCCATACTGTGCTCACATAGTGCCATACTGTGCCCATATAGTAATACAGTGACTACATAAAGCCAGACAGCACCTACATCCGGCCATACTGTGCTCACATACTGCCATACTGTGCCCATATAGTAATACAGTGACTACATAAAGCCAGACAGCACCTACATCCGGCCATACTGTGCTCACATACTGCCATACTGTGCCCATATAGTAATACAGTGACTACATAAAGCCAGACAGCACCTACATCCTGCCATACTGTGCTCACATACTGCCATACTGTGCCCATATAGTAATACAGTGCCTAGCATAAAGCCAGACAGCACCTACATCCGGCCATACTGTGCTCACATAGTGCCATACTGTGCCCATATAGTAATACAGTGACTACATAAAGCCAGACAGCACCTACATCCGGCCATACTGTGCTCACATACTGCCATACTGTGCCCATATAGTAATACAGTGACTGCATAAAGCCAGACAGCACCTACATCCGGCCATACTGTGCTCACATACTGCCATACTGTGCCCATATAGTAATACAGTGACTACATAAAGCCAGACAGCACCTACATCCGGCCATACTGTGCTCACATAGCTGCCATACTGTGCCCATATAGTAATACAGTGACTACATAAAGCCAGACAGCACCTACATCCGGCCATACTGTGCTCACATACTGCCATACTGTGCCCATATAGTAATACAGTGCCTACATAAAGCCAGACAGCACCTACATCCGGCCATACTGTGCTCACATAGTGCCATACTGTGCCCATATAGTAATACAGTGACTACATAAAGCCAGACAGCACCTACATCCGGCCATACTGTGCTCACATAGTGCCATACTGTGCCCATATAGTAATACAGTGCCTACATAAAGCCAGACAGCACCTACATCCCGCCATACTGTGCTCACATACTGCCATACTGTGCCCATATAGTAATACAGTGACTACATAAAGCCAGACAGCACCTACATCCGGCCATACTGTGCTCACATACTGCCATACTGTGCCCATATAGTAATACAGTGACTGCATAAAGCCAGACAGCACCTACATCCGGCCATACTGTGCTCACATAGTGCCATACTGTGCCCATATAGTAATACAGTGACTACATAAAGCCAGACAGCACCTACATCCGGCCATACTGTGCTCACATACTGCCATACTGTGCCCATATAGTAATACAGTGACTACATAAAGCCAGACAGCACCTACATCCGGCCATACTGTGCTCACATACTGCCATACTGTGCCCATATAGTAATACAGTGCCTACATAAAGCCAGACAGCACCTACATCCGGCCATACTGTGCTCACATACTGCCATACTGTGCCCATATAGTAATACAGTGACTACATAAAGCCAGACAGCACCTACATCCGGCCATACTGTGCTCACATACTGCCATACTGTGCCCATATAGTAATACAGTGACTACATAAAGCCAGACAGCACCTACATCCGGCCATACTGTGCTCACATAGTGCCATACTGTGCCCATATAGTAATACAGTGACTACATAAAGCCAGACAGCTCCTACATCCGGCCATACTGTGCTCACATAGTGCCATACTGTGCCCATATAGTAATACAGTGACTACATAAAGCCAGACAGCACCTACATCCGGCCATACTGTGCTCACATAGCTGCCATACTGTGCCCATATAGTAATACAGTGACTACATAAAGCCAGACAGCACCTACATCCGGCCATACTGTGCTCACATACGTGCCATACTGTGCCCATATAGTAATACAGTGCCTGCATAAAGCCAGACAGCACCTACATCCGGCCATACTGTGCTCACATACTGCCATACTGTGCCCATATAGTAATACAGTGACTACATAAAGCCAGACAGCACCTACATCCCGGCCATACTGTGCTCACATAGTGCCATACTGTGCCCATATAGTAATACAGTGACTACATAAAGCCAGACAGCACCTACATCCCGGCCATACTGTGCTCACATACTGCCATACTGTGCCCATATAGTAATACAGTGACTACATAAAGCCAGACAGCACCTACATCCGGCCATACTGTGCTCACATACGTGCCATACTGTGCCCATATAGTAATACAGTGACTGCATAAAGCCAGACAGCACCTACATCCGGCCATACTGTGCTCACATAGCTGCCATACTGTGCCCATATAGTAATACAGTGACTACATAAAGCCAGACAGCACCTACATCCGGCCATACTGTGCTCACATAGTGCCATACTGTGCCCATATAGTAATACAGTGACTACATAAAGCCAGACAGCACCTACATCCGGCCATACTGTGCTCACATACTGCCATACTGTGCCCATATAGTAATACAGTGACTACATAAAGCCAGACAGCACCTACATCCGGCCATACTGTGCTCACATACTGCCATACTGTGCCCATATAGTAATACAGTGACTACATAAAGCCAGACAGCACCTACATCCGGCCATACTGTGCTCACATAGTGCCATACTGTGCCCATATAGTAATACAGTGACTACATAAAGCCAGACAGCACCTACATCCGGCCATACTGTGCTCACATACTGCCATACTGTGCCCATATAGTAATACAGTGACTACATAAAGCCAGACAGCACCTACATCCGGCCATACTGTGCTCACATACTGCCATACTGTGCCCATATAGTAATACAGTGACTACATAAAGCCAGACAGCACCTACATCCGCCATACTGTGCTCACATACTGCCATACTGTGCCCATATAGTAATACAGTGACTACATAAAGCCAGACAGCACCTACATCCGGCCATACTGTGCTCACATAGTGCCATACTGTGCCCATATAGTAATACAGTGACTACATAAAGCCAGACAGCACCTACATCCGCCATACTGTGCTCACATAGTGCCATACTGTGCCCATATAGTAATACAGTGACTACATAAAGCCAGACAGCACCTACATCCCGCCATACTGTGCTCACATACTGCCATACTGTGCCCATATAGTAATACAGTGACTACATAAAGCCAGACAGCACCTACATCCGGCCATACTGTGCTCACATAGTGCCATACTGTGCCCATATAGTAATACAGTGACTACATAAAGCCAGACAGCACCTACATCCCGCCATACTGTGCTCACATAGTGCCATACTGTGCCCATATAGTAATACAGTGACTACATAAAGCCAGACAGCACCTACATCCGGCCATACTGTGCTCACATACTGCCATACTGTGCCCATATAGTAATACAGTGACTACATAAAGCCAGACAGCACCTACATCCGGCCATACTGATGCTCACATAGTGCCATACTGTGCCCATATAGTAATACAGTGACTACATAAAGCCAGACAGCACCTACATCCGGCCATACTGTGCTCACATAGTGCCATACTGTGCCCATATAGTAATACAGTGACTACATAAAGCCAGACAGCACCTACATCCGGCCATACTGTGCTCACATACTGCCATACTGTGCCCATATAGTAATACAGTGACTACATAAAGCCAGACAGCACCTACATCCGGCCATACTGTGCTCACATACTGCCATACTGTGCCCATATAGTAATACAGTGACTACATAAAGCCAGACAGCACCTACATCCGGCCATACTGTGCTCACATAGTGCCATACTGTGCCCATATAGTAATACAGTGACTACATAAAGCCAGACAGCACCTACATCCGGCCATACTGTGCTCACATAGTGCCATACTGTGCCCATATAGTAATACAGTGACTACATAAAGCCAGACAGCACCTACATCCGGCCATACTGTGCTCACATAGTGCCATACTGTGCCCATATAGTAATACAGTGACTACATAAAGCCAGACAGCACCTACATCCCGCCATACTGTGCTCACATAGTGCCATACTGTGCCCATATAGTAATACAGTGACTACATAAAGCCAGACAGCACCTACATCCCGCCATACTGTGCTCACATAGTGCCATACTGTGCCCATATAGTAATACAGTGACTACATAAAGCCAGACAGCACCTACATCCGGCCATACTGTGCTCACATAGTGCCATACTGTGCCCATATAGTAATACAGTGACTACATAAAGCCAGACAGCACCTACATCCGGCCATACTGTGCTCACATAGTGCCATACTGTGCCCATATAGTAATACAGTGACTACATAAAGCCAGACAGCACCTACATCCGGCCATACTGTGCTCACATAGTGCCATACTGTGCCCATATAGTAATACAGTGACTACATAAAGCCAGACAGCACCTACATCCGGCCATACTGTGCTCACATACTGCCATACTGTGCCCATATAGTAATACAGTGACTACATAAAGCCAGACAGCACCTACATCCGGCCATACTGTGCTCACATACGTGCCATACTGTGCCCATATAGTAATACAGTGACTACATAAAGCCAGACAGCACCTACATCCGGCCATACTGTGCTCACATAGTGCCATACTGTGCCCATATAGTAATACAGTGACTACATAAAGCCAGACAGCACCTACATCCGGCCATACTGTGCTCACATAGTGCCATACTGTGCCCATATAGTAATACAGTGACTACATAAAGCCAGACAGCACCTACATCCGGCCATACTGTGCTCACATAGTGCCATACTGTGCCCATATAGTAATACAGTGACTACATAAAGCCAGACAGCACCTACATCCCGCCATACTGTGCTCACATAGTGCCATACTGTGCCCATATAGTAATACAGTGCCTGCATAAAGCCAGACAGCACCTACATCCCGCCATACTGTGCTCACATAGTGCCATACTGTGCCCATATAGTAATACAGTGACTACATAAAGCCAGACAGCACCTACATCCGGCCATACTGTGCTCACATAGCTGCCATACTGTGCCCATATAGTAATACAGTGCCTGCATAAAGCCAGACAGCACCTACATCCGGCCATACTGTGCTCACATAGTGCCATACTGTGCCCATATAGTAATACAGTGACTACATAAAGCCAGACAGCACCTACATCCGGCCATACTGTGCTCACATAGTGCCATACTGTGCCCATATAGTAATACAGTGACTGCATAAAGCCAGACAGCACCTACATCCCGCCATACTGTGCTCACATACTGCCATACTGTGCCCATATAGTAATACAGTGACTACATAAAGCCAGACAGCACCTACATCCGCCATACTGTGCTCACATAGTGCCATACTGTGCCCATATAGTAATACAGTGACTACATAAAGCCAGACAGCACCTACATCCGGCCATACTGTGCTCACATAGTGCCATACTGTGCCCATATAGTAATACAGTGACTACATAAAGCCAGACAGCACCTACATCCGGCCATACTGTGCTCACATAGTGCCATACTGTGCCCATATAGTAATACAGTGACTGCATAAAGCCAGACAGCACCTACATCCGGCCATACTGTGCTCACATAGTGCCATACTGT
Source organism: Bufo gargarizans (assembly GCF_014858855.1). Classification (NCBI taxonomy): domain Eukaryota; kingdom Metazoa; phylum Chordata; class Amphibia; order Anura; family Bufonidae; genus Bufo; species Bufo gargarizans. The sequence continues at coordinate 9,344,053 of NC_058085.1, forward strand.
GCCCATATAGTAATACAGTGACTACATAAAGCCAGACAGCACCTACATCCCGCCATACTGTGCTCACATAGTGCCATACTGTGCCCATATAGTAATACAGTGCCTGCATAAAGCCAGACAGCACCTACATCCGGCCATACTGTGCTCACATAGTGCCATACTGTGCCCATATAGTAATACAGTGACTACATAAAGCCAGACAGCACCTACATCCGGCCATACTGTGCTCACATAGTGCCATACTGTGCCCATATAGTAATACAGTGACTACATAAAGCCAGACAGCACCTACATCCGGCCATACTGTGCTCACATAGTGCCATACTGTGCCCATATAGTAATACAGTGCCTGCATAAAGCCAGACAGCACCTACATCCGGCCATACTGTGCTCACATAGTGCCATACTGTGCCCATATAGTAATACAGTGACTACATAAAGCCAGACAGCACCTACATCCGGCCATACTGTGCTCACATACTGCCATACTGTGCCCATATAGTAATACAGTGACTACATAAAGCCAGACAGCACCTACATCCGGCCATACTGTGCTCACATACTGCCATACTGTGCCCATATAGTAATACAGTGACTACATAAAGCCAGACAGCACCTACATCCGGCCATACTGTGCTCACATACTGCCATACTGTGCCCATATAGTAATACAGTGACTACATAAAGCCAGACAGCACCTACATCCGGCCATACTGTGCTCACATAGTGCCATACTGTGCCCATATAGTAATACAGTGACTACATAAAGCCAGACAGCACCTACATCCGGCCATACTGTGCTCACATACTGCCATACTGTGCCCATATAGTAATACAGTGACTACATAAAGCCAGACAGCACCTACATCCGGCCATACTGAGCTCACATAGTGCCATACTGTGCCCTATATAGTAATACAGTGACTACATGAAGCCAGACAGCACCTACATCCCGCCATACTGTGCTCACATAGTGCCATACTGTGCCCATATAGTAATACAGTGACTACATAAAGCCAGACAGCACCTACATCCGGCCATACTGTGCTCACATACTGCCATACTGTGCCCATATAGTAATACAGTGACTACATAAAGCCAGACAGCACCTACATCCGGCCATACTGAGCTCACATAGTGCCATACTGTGCCCATATAGTAATACAGTGACTACATAAAGCCATACAGCACCTACATCCGGCCATACTGTGCTCACATACTGCCATACTGTGCCCATATAGTAATACAGTGACTACATAAAGCCAGACAGCACCTACATCCGGCCATACTGAGCTCACATAGTGCCATACTGTGCCTATATAGTAATACAGTGACTACATGAAGCCAGACAGCACCTACATCCGCCATACTGTGCTCACATAGTGCCATACTGTGCCCATATAGTAATACAGTGACTACATAAAGCCAGACAGCACCTACATCCGGCCATACTGTGCTCACATACTGCCATACTGTGCTCACATCCCGCCATACTGTGCTGATTTTAAGACATGGCTGACCCTGTCATCTACACAACACGGTCAAAGCAGATGGCCCCGACCATGTTTAGGTGTTTAGTAATCTGCTTTTCCACTGAAATTGCATTAGGTCATTTTGGAGGGGGGGGGGGGGAGGGGGGGGTGTCACGTACTTATGATACTTTTGGACGGTCTATTGGGCAGCTGTAAATCCTATCCATTAGCAGATAATTCCCGTCTGCCGCGCGGGTGACAAATCATGGTAAATACCGCAGAGACGTCTTCTTTGGTCACTTTCTCGCTTGTCCCTCCTTTCAAGTCTTTTCAAATCACAGATATTTTTTGGGCTATGAAATGAAAGTACGAGTGAATTTCCCCAGAAAATCTCGGTTACGGTATGAAGACGCTCAGACCAATTATGGCTCAGAACACACAAACACGGTCAGAGGTTGCATCATTATGGCGGCGCGGGTCGTCCGTCCGTCTGTCCATTATCTCCTTCTATAAACCTAATTCTGGGGGCTCTCAGCTGAGAGGAACTCCTGCCTCCACTAATTATACTCAAAAGATGTCTATATAAAGCCAGAACAATAGCTGTATATCGCCACATTGTGCTCACATAGTGCCAAATAATGTCAATGTAACTGTATAGCATGAACAGCACATAGTCATAGAGTGCCATATGAAGCTGAGTGGCCAAGTGCTGCCATACTGTGCTCACATAGTGTCATATAGCCAAACAGTACCCACATACTGCCATACTGTGCTCACATAGTGTCATATAGCCAAACAGTACCCACATACTGCCATACTGTGCTCACATAGTGGAATATAGCCAAACAGTACCTACATACTGCCATACTGAGCTCACATACTGTCATATAGCCAAACAGTACCTACATACTGCCATACTGAGCTCACATACTGTCATATAGCCAAACAGTACCTACATACTGCCATACTGAGCTCACATACTGTCATATAGCCAAACAGTACCTACATACTGTCATACTGAGCTCACATACTGTCATATAGCCAAACAGTACCTACATACTGCCATACTGAGCTCACATACTGTCATATAGCCAAACAGTACCTACATACTGTCATACTGAGCTCACATACTGTCATATAGCCAAACAGTACCCACATACTGCCATACTGAGCTCACATACTGTCATATAGCCAAACAGTACCCACATACTGCCATACTGTGCTCACATACTGTCATATAGCCAAACAGTACCTACATACTGCCATACTGAGCTCACATACTGTCATATAGCCAAACAGTACCCACATACTGCCATACTGAGCTCACATACTGTCATATAGCCAAACAGTACCTACATACTGCCATACTGAGCTCACATACTGTCATATAGCCAAACAGTACCCACATACTGCCATACAGTACTCGCATAGTGTCATAAAGCCAAATAGTACCCACATACTATGCTCACATAGTGTCATATAGCCAAACAGTACCCACATTCTGCCATACTGAGCTCACATACTGTCATATAGCCAAACAGTACCTACATACTGCCATACAGTACTCGCATAGTGTCATAAAGCCAAATAGTACCCACATACTGTGCTCATATATAGTGTGATATAGCCAAACAGTACCCACATACTACCAGACTGTGCTCACATAGTGTCATATAGCCAAACAGTACCCACATACTACCATACTGTGCTCACATAGTGTCATATAGCCAAACAGTACCCACATACTGCCATACTGTGCTCACATAGTGTCATATAGCCAAACAGTACCCACATACTGTGCTCACATAGTGTCATATAGCCAAACAGTACCCACATACTGCCATACCGTGCTTACATAGTGTTATATAGCCAAACAGTACCCACATTGTGCCATACTGTGCTCACATAGTGTCATATAGCCAAACACTACCCACATACTGCCATACTTTGCTCGTATAGTGTCATATAGCCAAACAGTACCCACATACTGCCATACTGTGCTCGTATAGTGTCATATAGCCAAACAGTACCCACATACTGCTATACTGAGCTCACACTGTGCAAATAATATTCATATAATTGCAGAGTCTGTACATATAGTCATATAGTATCTATATTAAGCTAGCTAAACTGTGCTCATATAGTGCCATATAGCCAAACAGTACCCATATACTGCCATACTGTGCATATATAGTGTTATATCGCCAAACAGTACCCACATTCTGCTATACTGAGCTCATGTAGTGTCATATAGCCAAACAGTACCCATATATTGCCATATCGTGCTTGTATAGTGTTATATCGCCAAACAGTACCCACATACTGCCACAGTGTGCTCTTGTAGTGATATGAACAACCAAATAGTGCCCAGATACTGTCACATTGTAGTTATAATATGTGGGAAGGTCCCCATTTATGGTGGGGCCTACGTTGTCTATTATCTAGCCAATAATCCACCTTTCGGCCTTATACCTGATCTAAGATTGGAAGGATTATGTGACTCATTCCCTGCATTGAAAATCTTGGGACAGAGATAGGGATCTCTTGGAGCATGGTGGACAAATGTACCTCAACAAAGCCCAGCTCCAAGACCAAGGGTCTACACATGGGGGAAGCCAGGCCCCACAGAAGACCAGTCATCTGGTTGGACACATTGTTAATGGCCAGCCTATCACTGGGTAACATAGTACAATGTAAGCAATGTGATGAGTGATGGCACAATCTACTGGCACTCAACTGGTGATAGGCTCATCTTGGGCTCATGTGGCCCTTCTTAATAAGGAGAACCTGGCACTCCATAGACCACTACCACCCATTATTATACTACTGATCCTACAGAGTGGCACACCTCTTCACGAGGAACTCTTTCAACTGCTCATTGAGGTCACTCGCATGTGATAGGTCCTGAGCCCTTGATGGACCTTCTGGCTTTATAGTTCATGTTCATGCAATTTACCAAGGTAAATGTGTGACACACAGTCATAGAAGGGTTAAACACATTCCAAAAAAATCCTTTGTCTTCGAGAGGATGATCCTTCTTACCTTACAACATGTCAGGGAGAGACAGAAACAAGAATTTTAGGTTCCAAGCAAATGAAGCATCAGTAAATCCATGATCATCACGTCTCTAATCTTCAGAGCTGGAGACGGGACTACTTTGAAGTGATTCAACGTGGCCCAAAAGTTGATGCACCCTGCGGAGATAGGAATGGTCTCCCTCCAGCAAGCCGTACACTCGCATCATAGGAAACTGCTACACACATAAATGAGTTTGAAAAAGTATGTATTCTCTGACTACAATGAAAAAGACTCATTTGGGTCAAAGCCAAGGAGAATTTTTGTTTCAAAAATATGTCCTTCTAAGGCAGACGGCAGACAGTGATGTGTCTCAGTGCCCCCGCCACGGCAAAAACAGGCTGTAATCTCCCTATTACATCTAACAACAAGTGTATTGGACAAGATGGAAGATGGGGGGTGGGGTTGAGCAGCAATTTCATGCTACGCATACTCATACGTGGATACAATTAGCATCCATATTGAAACAAGTCTATGATGAAAAAAATGTTGGACCATGATGCCTTGTTGGTGATATGCTATTCGTGAAAAACTAGCCTTAGTGGGTCTTCAGCTTAGAATATATATTTTTTCCCCATGTCTCTGTGGGAAAATGGAATAGGCATCCCTTCAAGTAGTCTATGGTTCACTCATCAAAGGAGCAGAAAATCCTCTGGTAAGCATCTAAGGCAGTGATGTGACCTCTGTATCACCGCAACAAAAACACCCACCAGAGGACCAGAAGATACTCCGATGAGGATCTAAGGCAGTGATATGACCTCAGTACCACCACCACAACAGCAAATAACCCACCAGAGGACCAGAAGATACTCAGATGAGGAGCTAAGGTAGTGATGTGACCTCTGTACAACAGCAATGATTAACCCACCAAAGGACCACAAGATCCTCTGATAAATATTTAAGGCAGTGACTTGACCTCTGTACAACCCCATAACAACAAATAACCAACCAGAGGGCCAGAAGATACTCCAAAGAGGGTCCAAGGCAGTGCTGTGACCTCTGTACCACCGCCACAACAACAAATAGATCACCAGAGGAACAGAAGATACTCCAATGAGGATCTATGGCAGTGACATGACCTCTGCCACAACAGCAAATAATCCACCAGAGGACCAGAAGATCCTTTGATAATATTTTAAGGCAATGGTGTGATTTCTGTACCACACCACAGCAACAAATAACCCAATGAGGGGTTCCATTTACTCTGGTGGGTCCAGGATACACCAGCCTAACACTGTCCCCTAGATGCCACAAACTGATATCAGACTTATATCTGTAAAGAATAAATCAAGGCAACTGGACATACTGTAGATTTCTTGAAAACGTTTCACTCGTTCTCCAACAAGCTTTCTCAATTCTGAGTGATTGTACAAAAATTCTGGGAATAAATATGTAACTGAATCCACATCTGGTAATTATACCCAGCATTGGGTCAAAGGTGTTGATTCCATTATCCTAATTGGAGTCAGTAGGTGATAAAGACTTCCCAGAAAAAGGTGTCAAAACAGCATTGTATGTGGCAGACAATAGATGTCTAACCCCCCACCTCTATTCAAGCTTGGCTTCTCCATTTTTACATAGATGGCCACACACTGAGGCAACAACTGGTTCACCCCAAAGACCCAACGCCTAAACACAAGATGGACAACATTGTGTACGCAGTCCAGTGCAATGAGGAATGCTCAGAACTGTATATCGGTGAAACAAAACAACAACTACATCAGCGTATGGCTCAGCATAGAAGAGCCAAAACCTCTGGTCAAGATTCAGCCGTGTACTTACATCTAAAAGGAACAGGTCACACCTTTGAAGACAGTCAAGTACGTGTTTTGGATAAGGAGGCCGATTGGTACAAACGAGGCGTGAAGGAGGCCATCTATGTAAAAAATTGAGAAGCCAAGCTTGAATAGAGGTGAGGGGGGTTAGACATCTATTGTCTGCCACATACAATGCTGTCTTGACACCTTTTTCTGGGAAGTCTTTATCACCTACTGACTCCAATTAGGATAATGGAATCAACACCTTTGACCCAATGCTGGATATAATTACCAGATGTGGATTCAGTTACATATTTATTCCCAGAATTTTTGTACAGTCACTCAGAATTGAGAAAGCTCGTTGGAAGAACGAGTGAAACGTTTTCAAGAAATCTACAGTACGTCCAGTTGGCTTGATTTATTCTTTACAGATATATACCATGACCTGGATAAATGAGAACCTTCACAGACTGATATCAGACTTATTTGAAAATACTTTTACGAGGAAACTCCTGTTTGTGGCACAAGGTCAAGTGCCTTCGCCTATTCTGACCACAGATGGACATTAGATCCAAATGATGACTCATTGGAAAACCCCTTTAACATAGACATATTATCTACTTAATATTTCTTCTTCTGGAAACAACTTTTACCTTTAGGTATTTGGTTTGATATGCCCAGTGAAGTCATCATCCCTTGTTGTAATATGTACACTGTACACAATAAACTCATCATCATCAACACCAGTGTCCCATGTCCTATCACAACTTCCTTTCAATATTTTTTGTGACTTTCTAAATCGCCAAGATGAACTTCAGTTTACTCAGGACACAAGTATTCAGTCCCTTTACTCAGGACACAAGTATTCAGCCCCTTTACTCAGGACACAAGTATTCAGCCCCTTTACTCAGGACACAAGTATTTAGCCCCTTTACTCAGGGCATTAGTATTTAGCCCCTTTACTCAGGGCATTAGTACTCAGTCCCTTTACTCAGGGCATTAGTATTCAGCCCCTTTAATCGAAGTGAAACAAATTTACTTTTATCTGAATTTCAGGAAAAATTTGATTTGCCACAAATCCAAATTTCCTTGCACTTTGTGGTAATGAATATTTTTTTCCTAAAATGGCGGCTAAACGTGTTACAAAGTGAAAATAAGAAGTTTGCATACGATATATGACCCATAATGCCGTGCAGTTCACTGTATAATGAGCATAGGGAGAGACGTGGCAAGTGCTAGGGACAGTGTGTTAGAAAACTTATAATTGTAGAATATTGGATAGGGAGAGTGTAGGGCAGTGATGGCTAACCTCCGGCACTCCAGCTGTGGTGAAACTACGACTCCCAGCATGCTCCATTCATTTCTGTGGAGTTATGAGAACAGCCAAGCAAGTGTGCATCTTGGGAGTTGTAGTTTTACCACAGCTGGTGTGCCGGAGGTTAGCCATCACAGGTGTAGGGTGACTGTAGGAAGAGTATTCAGACACTGTAAGGAGAGCATAGGCAGACTGCAGGGACAGTGCAGGCTCGGTGTAATGGCCCTGGGCATCTTACTCAACTGCTGCGCAGTTCATCCTTATTCTGTTCCATTATACATAGACTTACCCTGAAAAGATATCTAGAAAAAGGTATGATACCACGGGGTTTACGTTTGAAAAAGAAACCCACCACTGCCTATTCTGATGTTTTTATTACACGGTGGCATGACATCTTAACGGAATGTTCCTTTTAACTGATGCGGCTCATTGTAGAATATGAGGAAATCGCACTTAAAGAGAACCACGAGGAAATTAAAATACTTCAGGAAAGCATTTCAAGGTATGAATTTGATCCGAAGTTTGTGGATCTCGATTTGAAATTGAAAGACAGCCTGAATGAGCTAGAAAAAGGTCTTATGGACTTTAAGCAGGGCAAGTTTAATCGAGATTTATTGGACTATAGTACCAACACTGTATATACATGGTCCAACAATAAATCGGGCACCCCTCTATCTATTCTGAAAAAGATGAATCGCTCTAGGAGTAGACGAGATTCAAGGGTATCCTTTAGTTCAACAGAAATGGACCCTCAGGATACAGTCTCCAATCGTATGGAAAACATGGATGTCTCTGCGGCCTATGAAGGTGAAAATTTGAGGAATCCTGTTCCAGCGGCTGGAGAGAAGGAGAATGTTGGGCATAGGATACAGGCAAAAAACGCAGGGCGGGGAGAAAGCATCACAAAAGACCGACGCTATCCTGCCCGTCGAAAATAGAGTCGGATGACATACAGGTAATTAATCTTTCTTCTAAAATTATTTCATCAGTACAGGAGAAAGTATTATGCAAAGGTCTTTCTCTCCGTCCTGCCATTTTGACCTTTATCTCACAATTATAGATGTGAATCGTCTGGCAAGAAACCTCACCTTAAAGAAGCATTTTTCCCACATGGATGAAAATGTTGATGGGGGGCATTCAACAGCCCCGGACGATATTTCACAAACCATGATTTCGTCTGATGAAAATAATATGTGTTGTAATCAGAATGTCTTTGATTTTTCTGAGCTTCTTCTTGTGTCCTCACTGCAGAGAATGTATCGAGAGCCAGAGGACACTCCTTTACAGAATTCTTCTGTTGGTTTTAAAACCTCAAATAGGGATTTTTATCCCATACAATCGAGGTCCCTGGCCTTGATAGATTCCAAGACTTAGTGGAGAGAGATCTATGCACTCTTAGGGATCATATCAGAAGTAATGACCGTAGGAGAAACCTATCAAAGGAAGAATATACGGCTCTCAAGAGTCTATCTGATATGAAGGATGTTGTCGTCCGGAGGGCTGATAAGGGGGGAGCGGTGGTGTTGCTAGATAGTGAGATATATAAAACATAAATTGAAAATATTTTAAAAGATAGTGAAGTTTATTTACCTCGGGCAACTACCCCTCTCCCCCAATATCAGTCCAGGCTGTACGACATCCTTCAAGAAGGAGTGCACCTTGGCATCCTATCTGAAAAGGAGAGGGATTTTATATATGTTAAACATCCGAGTACACCCATATTCCATGCTCTTCCGAAGGTGCATAAGGAGGGTTTCCCTCCACCTTTAAGACCGATTGTTGCTGGAATTGGATCGTACTCAGAACGACTGTCAGAATGGGTTGATTCCTTGTTGCAACCCCTTGTACCCCACATACCGGGCTATTTGAGAGATACACGCAGTGTACTTCAGAATTTCCAACAATTCACATGGGAGAAGGAGTTCATGTGGGTCACTGCAGACATTAACTCTTTGTATACCAATATCCCCCACCACTTGGCAATCTCAGCCCTAACATGGTTTTTAGATACATTTAGCAATTACACCTTGGAACTCCGTGATTATATCTGTGTATGTACAGATTTTTTACTTAAACATAACTATTTTATGTTTAATGGTTTATACTACCTACAGATATCCGGAGTTTCAATGGGTGCTAAATTTTCGCCTTCAGTGGCAAATGTGTTCATGTCATGGTGGGAAATTAATTTTTTATTTTCGGACCATAACTCATATTTAACATCTCTGAAATGGTATGGGCGCTTTATTGATGACATGTTGTGGGTTTGGCAGGGTGATGCAGAAGACTTGATAATATTTATGGATTTTCTGAATGGCTGTATTCCATCGATAAAACTGACTATGACCAGCGATCCTATCTTAATTGTCTTTTTGGACTTAGTATTATCAGCTGATCATATGACCAAAAAAGTTGACACCTGTACCCATCGTAAGGTTACAGCTGGGAATACATTACTTCATGCATCATCCTGCTACCCCCCCACATGTGGCCAAGAATATACCCAAAGGGGAGATGTTGAGGGCACATAGAAATTGCTCATCTTTCGATCTATTTGAGAAGGAGGCATCTGACATTTCAACCAGGTTGCAGATCAGGGGATATTCGAGAGAAAATATTCGAAAAGCCAAGGAATATGCAACTTCGGTGAACAGAGAGTCACTCATATTTACTCGAGCTAAGAATGCGAACGAAAAGAAAAGAAAAAAATCGAGGAAAAAATAATAACACGCAGGTCCGCAGTCGGAATTCGAGCAATCCTGCGACTTTTGTCACTAATTTTAGTGTAGAGTAACCCCTTATCTGCAACATTTTACATAGACATTTCCCGGTTATAGGTTTTGATGAGGGTTGGGGGGACATCGCGGAGGCAGGTATTAGATGCATCGCAAAAAAAGCGCCAACTGTAGGACAAAAAGTCAGTCCTAGTTTGTATATGGAAAACGCAGGGTGTGAACCAGTTTGGCTGAGCACGAAAGGAAACTTCAAATGTGGAAGCAAAAAATTTATATGTAGCACACACATGTCAGTGAGTAAAGATATTGCATCTACATCGAACAGCAGCATACACAAAATGTGGCAATATATCAATACTGAGTATGTAATCTATGTCATCACATGCCGTGCTTGTATGCTGCAATATGTGGGATGTACAATCAATCAGCTCAAAGTAAGAATTCGGAAGCATCTGAGCGACATCCAACATATCGCAACACGCAATGTTTCAGCGGCCACATCACACTTCGCGGTAGTACATAAGGGCGATACCTCTGCGTTTTGTGTGCAAGGAATTGAGAGAGTCACGGCTCCAGTTAGAGGAGGAGACCGTAGGCAAAAATTGTACAGTCGTGAAACATACTGGATGATTAATTTAGGAACATGTATACCTAAAGGATTGAATAGGAAACATGACCTAACTCTACAATATAAATGAAGTATTTTCTGTCTTTTCTGAAACTGTGGATCACTTTCCACCTGATTGGGGTGTTTCCCTTAGTAATTAACAGGTCAGGAACACCTGATGCTGTTCTGGAGCATGGAAGCCGACCAATCAGATGGGAAGGGTTGTTCCTCACTGTGTATAAAAAGGAGATTTTAAGTTTGTTTAGTTGTCTCGATGAAGGGCTAAGATATAACAGCCCGAAACGCGTCACGGCATACTACTCTGCTTTTGATGTCTGCTTTTAAAGAAGTGGAATAAAGAAGCCTTTTATTGTGAAGAGCTGGAATTCGTTTTCTTTTTTCATTTTGCTCCAGACTGAGTCCAGGTCTGTACATCCGTGCTCTGCTTGATGTGCAGCAATCTCTACATTTGTCTACATAGACTTATCCTGCATCAGACTCAGTGTCAACAGGCAGTCTAATATATAGGCACATGTACCTAGTTCATCTGCTGCGCCATTTATACTTAATCTGTTCTATAGATAGCAGTTATATTAGGCCGTTATTCACAAGTCGGGGGGATACACCTCTCACAAATCTCTCCACCAACTTAACCCAAATTCATCGTAGCTAATATCTTCTTGTAGTTGGTGTTTGGTCAGTGTTTTCCATCAGTATTTGTCAGCCAAAAGCAGAAGTGGGTCCAACACACAGATGAAATGCGAATAATTCCATTACATGTTATCTCTGTTTTGGACCCACTCCTTTTTGGCTTACAATTACTGATCAAATACTGATGCAAAACACAAAAAAAAATACTGACTGTCTGAAAGAGGCTTTATGGATTCTCAAAATACAGAATATTTTTTTTTGTTTGTTTTATGTTCTTCTGACTAATTAGAAGAACGGAAACATAAACAGCGATGCTTACACAGCCTTACTGCCACTGCTGCTCCCCCCCTCCAACTCTGTCATGGGGCCACTTTTGTCACGGTTACTGCTGCTGCTGCCACTGTCCCCACTCTGTCATGAGGACACTACTGCCACCACCCCTACTCTATTATGGGACCACTACTTGAGTCTTGGGGCACTGCACAGTTAAGTCCACGGTTATACTGACACACAGTAATTCCACAGCTAACAGAAGGGATTAGCTATGAATCTTGGTGCCCGACACAAGGATGTAGACAGCAATAAATTACAACTGCCTGTAATACTGACGGCACTGTACCTACAAAACAGATTACCAACGAATGCGGGTGCACTAGAACGTAATGCACATGGAGATACCCTCTCCCTGCAGTTTAAGTTCCAAGCCTTCACACTGAGATTGGGCCACTAAGTGGGATGCAGTCTTCTTGGGGATGAAACCACAAGGTTTACACCTGGATTTGGAGATTTTCTGCTACTCTTCTTTGCAGATTCTCTCAAGTCAGGTTGGATGGGGGCCATTAGTGGACATTTTCAGGTCACTACAGAGATGTTCCATTGGGTTCTGGGCTCTGGCTGGGCCACTGAAGGACATTTACAGAGTTGTCCCTAAGCTGCTCATTAGAGATGAGCGAATTTCTCAGAAATGTGATTTTTCTAAACAATTTGGTTTTCGTGGCAAATTGCGTAAAAAAACTGCTATTTTCTGGCTGCAGAGAGCCACTGTGCCTTGCAGTAACATGCATAGGGAGTCTGCTGTGGTAATGAAACAATACTGTGAGTCAGTAGGACATGCAGATAACAGGCGTCGCTCTTAGAATCACTGCACACTTCACTTATTTGGGCAGTTTTGGGGCCAAAACTGACCAAATAACTGAAGTGTGAACTAAGCCTTACAGGTAAATGTTAGCGTCAAGAAGAAGCGCACTCCTTTTACACCGTCATCAGCTGATTCCACATAGATGTCTACAGAACCTGTTCTATTAAACGCTTATACAAGTAGAGCCCCCTGACAGAGTGGAGAGGGTGTCAGAGTGGATTATTTTGCCCTTTCTCTGATCCTTCAGAACAATAACCCCCAAAAAACAGATCCTGTCTGTGGAGCATCCGCCTTCACTTGGTCAGCATTTGGTCAGTAATCCATCAGTATTGCTAGAGCCAAAAAAACAGGAGTGGATCCAAAACAGAGATGACACGTCAATGGAATACTTGCTTGTCTTCTGTGTTTTGTACCCACTCCTGCTTTTGGCTACCAAATCATAAGCCAATTCTGATGCAAAATAGAGACCATGTCATGCAGGCCTTACAGCTGTTACATAGACAGGATCAGTTGTACGTCTCATTTTTCCTTCCTTCTGACAGATCAGAAGAAAGGTCAAATAAATGATGTCAACCAGGCTGAAAGGCAAAATAGTGGCCCAGTCATGAAGTGGGGAGGGTGGGAATAGCATGAGAAGTCCACAGAGTGGACGTATGACATAGTGGTGAGGTGGAAGCAGCATGAGGAGACCACAGAGTGGCCCAATAACAGAGTCTGGCAGAAGCCTCAGGAGGAGGCCACAGAGTGGCACAATGACAGTGTGGAGGTGGTGGCAGCAGCAGCATCAGGAGGAGGCCACAGTGTGGCACAATGACAGAGTGTGGAGGTGGTGGCAGCAGCAGCATCAGGAGGAGGCCACAGGGTGGCACAATGACAGTGTGTGGAGGTGGCATCAGCAGCATCAGGAGACCACAGTGGCAAGGTGACAGAGTGTGGAGGTGGCAGTAGCATCAGGAGACCACAGAGTGGCAAGGTGACAGAGTGGGGAGATGGGTGACAATAACAGTACTAGCTAAAGATGGTGAGTGAAAGAAGTAGCACTTGGAATCAGATGTGTGGCATCAGGCGGGTGGCAGCATCAGAATAGTAGCTGAGGCAGGTAGCCAGAAGAAAGCGGTCTTTTTTTGTCAAAGTGTTGGTGTGGCACAATGGATAATCTAGTCTGATGTATCGGGCATTAGTAGGTGGAAATCCTGGCTGATCCACGCCTGATTTATCTTGACAAAGGTCAGTCTCTCCACATTTTGGGTGGACAGGCAAGTTCTTGGAGTAACTATGGCCCCCGCTGCACTAAATACCCGCTCTGATGCCACACTACTGGCTGGACAACTTTTCCAGAGCAAACTCTGCTCATCAGCGACTCTAGACCCAAGTTGCTGCCGATAGAGCTGGAACTTCTCCTACCCCCTGACCCTGTCACAGCAGCCATGGCAGAGGAATGTGAGTGCAGAGCTCCAAAGTCCTCCTCCAGTTTAGTCCCCACAGGGCTCATGTGGCCGTGAGATTTAGGCGTGAGAATGTGGAGGCGGAAGCGGTGTCACCTGGCCAAGTTGCTGGTTTGGCTGTGCTGGAACCACAATCACCCAGTGGGCTGTAAATGACATGTACTGTCCCTGACCGTAGTTACAGCTCCACACGTCGGTGCTGCCATGCACTTTGGAAGACACCGACAGGCTCAAGGATTGGCCTACCTTGTGTTCTACATATGTGTGCAGGGCTGGTACTGCCTTTTTGGAAAATAAATGACGGCTTGGGACTCTCCACCTCAGCTCAGCACAAGCCATCAGTTTTCTGAAAGGTGCAGAGTCCACCATTTGGAAAGGGAGGGACTGCAGCACCAGCAACTTGGCCAGGAGCACATTCAGCTTCTGCGCAGTTGATTTAGTGCATGCATACTGTTGTCTTTCGCTTCAGTGATCGATTGCTGACGGAATGACTGATGGTGACTCCCTGGTGCTATCGCTAGCAGGGACAGATGACGCATCCTCAATATTGTTAGGCAAGCAAAGCAGGAAAGGGAGGTGGATGTTATTGTTCATCTTGGGACAAATAATCTGGCTTGCAATGCGGTTTCAAAGGTGAAGGAAGCTTTTCACACACTTGGTAATGATATACGGGAGGTTGCATCGACTGTTTCATTCTCTGCAGTTTTGCCTGTGCATAACCTTCAGCATGACGGGCAGATGCGCATTAAGGAATTCAATGTATGGCTTGGTGAATGGTGTCTGAACCATGTCTGAATGGAAAAGAACTGTACAAGAAAGATGGTTTGCATCTTTCTCTAAAGGGAACGAATGTCCTCAGTGAACAGTTCAAAGTATTTGCTAAGGAGCATTTAAACTAGGAAAGGGCGGCAAAAGAGTGATAATCCATGACAAGCTCAGAGTCTTGTCTACAAATGCTCGCAGTTTAGGGAATAAGATCAATGAACTTGAGTCTATAATGGCATCTGAGAATATAGATTTAGTGGCTGTTACTGAAACATGGTTCAATGGGAGTAATGACTGGGATATACCAATACCAGGGTTCTCTCTATATAGGAAAGACAGAGAAGGCAAGAAAGTGTGGCCCTGTATGTGAAAGATAGCATAAAATCGAATTTAATACAAGTTAGTGAGACCAATTTAGAGTCAGTTTGGGTTACCTTGCAGCTGGATAATCATAAGGTAACTCGTGTAGGTGTGATATATAGATCACCTAGCCAAGTCAAAGAATTAGATGATCTACTAGTTGAGGAAATAGCTAAAATGGCATTGAAAGGGGAAGTTATAATTATGGGAGACTTTAATCTTCCTGATGTAAACTGGAAAACTAAAATAGCTAGTTCTGCCAGGAGTACAGATATTCTAAATTCCCTACTGGGATTATCTCTACAGCCAGTATTTGAGGAGCCAACCCGGAAGGAGGCCATTTTAAATTTAGTATTCACAAATGGGAATTTGGGATCTGATATTACTGTAGGGGAAAGCTTGGGATCTAGTGATCACCAGTCAGTGTGGTTTAGTATAAGTACAGTGACTGAGTCACACCACCCAAAAATAAAAGTTTTAGATTTTAGAAAAACTGACTTTTCTAAAATTAGATTAGTGGTATACGAGTCCCTATCAGATTGGAACAGTTTCAATGGAGTCCAGGAGAAATGGGACTACTTAAAAGTGGCACTATTGAAGGCAAAAAATAATTGCATTAGGCTTGTCAGTAAAAGCAAACAAAAAAAGGAGAGACCACTGTGGTACTCAGCAGAAGTGGCCAAAATCATTTTTAAAAAAAAGATAGCATTTAGTAATTATAAAAAAAAACTTAAAAAAACAAGGATGACAGGCAAATTTATAAGATTAGGCAGAGAGAGGCCAAGCAAGTTATAAGAGCTTCTAACGCACAGGCAGAAGAGAAATTAGCTCAGTCAGTGAAAAAAGGCGATAAGACATTCTTCAGATACATAAATGAAAAAAGGAAACTAAAACAAGGAATTACCAAATTAAAAACAAAAGAAGGAAGGTATATGGAAGAAGATAAAGAACTAGCTGACTGCCTCAATAAATACTTCTGTTCAGTTTTTACAAAGGAAAATGAAGGAAAAGGACCTCAGTTAGGAAGGAAGACTAATGAATCTTTTGATGCATGTGTCTTTACAGAGGAAGAGGTTCTAAGTCAGCTGTCTAAAATTAATACAAATAATTCACAGGGGCCTGATGGGATACACCCAAAGCTATTAAAAGAGCTCAGCGCGAACTAGCAAAACCATTAACATATCTGTAAAGAATAAATCAAGGCAACTGGACGTACTGTAGATTTCTTGAAAACGTTTCACTCATTCTTCCAACGAGCTTTCTCAATTCTGAGTGACTGTACAAAAATTCTGGGAATAAATATGTAACTGAATCAACATCTGGTAATTAGACCCAGCATTGGGTCAAAGGTGTTGATTCCATTATCCTAATTGGAGTCAGTAGGTGATAAAGACTTCCCAGAAAAAGGTGTCAAGACAGCATTGTATGTGGCAGACAATAGATGTCTAACCCCACCACCTCTATTAAAGCTTGGCTTCTCCATTTTTACGTAGATGGCCTCCTTCACGCCTCGTTTGTACCAATCGGCCTCCTTATCCAAAACATGTACTTGACTGTCTTCAAAGGTGTGACCTGTTCCTTTTAGATGTAAGTACACGGCTGAATCTTGACCAGAGGTTTTGGCTCTTCTATGCTGAGCCATGCGCTGATGTAGTTGTTGTTTTGTTTCGCCAATATACAGTTCTGAGCATTCCTCATTGCACTGGACTGCGTACACAATGTTGTCCATCTTGTGTTTAGGTGTTGGGTCTTTGGGGTGAACCAGTTGTTGCCTCACTATGTTGCTGGGTTTAAAGCAAACAGGAATGTGATGTTTATTAAAAATTCAAACACCTCAGAGGGGCACTTAAAACTTGTGGGTATCCAGTTTGGGTCTTTGTCAAAACAGAAGGAAGGAGAAGAAAGAGCACCAAGACTACCAGTGAGGGCGAGAAGCATGACAGACACAAGAATCTGGGTATCCCATATGTAGCTGGGGTGTCTGAGAAACTCAAAAGGATTTTTAATAAACATCACATCACATTTTTTCAAGAAATTTACAGTATGTCCAGTTGCCTTGATTTATTCTTTACAGATATAACATGACCTGGATAAATGAGAACCTTCACCGACAAAACCATTAACAGATTTATTTAACCAATCACTGGTAACAGGAGTCGTCCCAGAAGATTGGAAATTAGCAAATGTTGTGCCCATTCACAAGAAAGGTAGTAGGGAGGAATCGGGCAACTATAGGCCAGTAAGCCTGACATCAATAGTGGGGAAATTAATGGAAACCATACTTAAGGAGAGGATTGTGGACCATCTAAAATCCCATGGATTGAAAGATGAAAAACAACATGGGTTTACTTCAGGGAGATCATGTCAAACTAATCTCATAGATTTTTTTGATTTGGTGACTAAAATAATGGCGGAGGTGCAGTAGACA
Organism: Bufo gargarizans; assembly: GCF_014858855.1. Taxonomy (NCBI): domain Eukaryota; kingdom Metazoa; phylum Chordata; class Amphibia; order Anura; family Bufonidae; genus Bufo; species Bufo gargarizans. The sequence goes on from NC_058085.1 coordinate 9,361,801, forward strand.
TCACTTATCTAGACTTTAGTAAGGCTTTTGATACTGTCCCACATATGCAGTGTCCCACTACCCTCGTGGGTACTGCAAAGTTGTTGTGTATTGCTTTGCATTCCTTATATAGCCTGTTTTATGCTGCAATGCATCTTTATGTATAATCCCTGCTTACAGGTGTATTTTGATTGCATTACACTGGGCCTACCACTATGGGGAGATAATACCTCCCATATATATATAGTCCAGCTCAGGCCTAGTCTAGGAGTGTGCAGTCTGGGTGGTGTCAGTCTCTAGTGGAGTCTAGTTCTGTCCAGTTCAGTCTGGAGTCTTGATCCCTGAGTTGAGGTGCTCCATACACTCAGCAGGATATTAATTCAGAGAATACTAAAGAAGGAGACCCCCAAAGGGTTACAGCCATATCTACAAGCGCCTTAAGACCTTTGGATTTAAAAGTGAAGGATTTACCAGCCTCCGGCAGCCTCAATAGCCTGCACTCGGATAACCAGGACCAGCTTAAAAGTCCTCTACCAGTAAGCATAAAAACCTATATTATTTAATAGCTAGAGAGACAGACATTACACCTGTCAGCAGTAGACCTGTTGCAGTTTTACCCCTGTCCACCTCAAAGAGACGGTTTAATACTTGGATGTTACTGTTACCAGGAGCAACGTTCAGTAAAAGTTATAAGTTGAATTACACCATCCTCGTCCCAGTCTTCAGTTCCTCAATTAACACTACAGTAAATGGTTGTACCACCACAAAAGGTACTGGCGTCAGGACTACAAGGGACCTTGCCATAGGCACATTAATACAGACCACCAAGGGCACCTCTCACCACCATCTGGCCGGTGTCCCTTACACCAGAGTGTGTCCCAGAGAATTCCTGTGCCGTTCTCATCACTTGTGCCCAGGGACGACATAACCGTGAGTAACCAGAACTGTATTTACCTCGGCCCACCTATTGCTCACACCGTGACCTCACGTATAATTCCCCTGTTTGGTCTGGCATACCGCACATAGAAGGCTTATCAATAAATTGCAGTCTTTGGGCTTGGACTCCCATATTGTTGAATGGATTAGGCAGTGGCTGAGGGACAGACAACAGAGGGTTGTAGTCAATGGAGTATATTCAGACCAAGGTCTTGTTACCAGTGGGGTACCTCAGGGATCTGTTCTGGGACCCATATTTAATATCTTTATCAGCGAAATTGCAGAAGGCCTCGATGGTAAGGTGTGTCTTTTTGCTGATGACACAAAGATTTGTAACAGGGTTGATGTTCCTGGAGAAATACACCAAATGGAAAAGGACTTAGGAAAACTAGAGGAATGGTCAAAAATCTGGCAACTAAAATGTAATGTTGATAAGTGCAAGATAATGAACCTGGGACGTAAAAACCCAAGAGCAGAATATACAATCAGTGATACAGTCCTGACCTCAGTATCTGAGGAAAGGGATTTAGGGGTCATTATTTCAGAAGACTTAAAGGTAGGCAGACAATGTCACAGAGCAGCAGGAAATGCTAGCAGAATGCTTCGGTGTATAGGGAGAGGCATTACCAGTAGACAGAGGGAGGCGCTCATGCCGCTCTACAGAGCACTAGTGAGACCTCATGTGGAGTATTGTGCGCAGTACTGGAGACCATATTGATACTTTGGAGAGAGTTCAGAGAAGAGCTACTAAACTAGTACATGGATTGCAGGATAAAACTTACCAGGAAAGATTAAAGGACCTTAACATGTATAGTTTGGAAGAAAGACGAGACAGAGGGGAGATGAGAGACACTGCTAAATACATAAAGGGAATCAACAAGGTAAAAGAGGAGAGAAGATTTAAAAGAAGAAAAACTGCTACAAGAGGACATAGTTTTAAATTAGAGGGGCAAAGGTTTAAAAGTAATATAAGGAAGTATTACTTTACTGAGAGAGTAGTGGATGCATGGAATAGCCTTCCTGCAGAAGTGGTAGCTGCAAAAACAGTGGAGGAGTTTAAGCATGCATGGGATAGGCATAAGGCTATCCTTCATATAAGATAGGGCCAGGGGCTATCCATAGTATTCAGTATATTGGGCAGACTAGATGGGCCAAATGGTTCTTATCTGCTGACACATTCTATGTTTCTATGAGGAGTAGGAGAAGGAGCAAGAGCATAGGGACCAGCACCAGCAGATGATGAGAAGGTCAGACAGCTCCCTTCAGCTGAGGTGGTGGAGCCCTGACTGCCTGAAATCGGGTGCGTGCCACTAGGTGATGCAGCGGTCGCTGCAGGCTGTACCACCACATCAGAGCCACAGTTCCCCCAGGCCACTTTATGGCAACGCTGCATATGTTGACGCAGGGCTGTGGTGCCAACATTGACACCCTGGCCACGCTTCACCTTCTGCCCACAGATTCTACAAATGGCCAGGTTCACCTCCTCCGGCGGCTTAGCAAAAAACTTCCACACCGCCGAGTAGGTGTCACAACCAGACATCTGAGAAGCTCTGACAGATGCCTTTCAGAACCTCCTCCTTGAGCTTTCTTTGTGTTGGTTTTCAGTTCCTCATCTTGTTAGCCTCTCTCAGCTGTCTTGTAGTTGGACTGATTGCATCCCTTTAAATTCCTCCCCATAATGCATTAGTGTGCGGTTTATACAGCTTCCTGGAGTGTGTGTGCATGCTGATCCTATTTCCCAGTCTTCTACAAGTTAAGTGTTGTATATTCATTTGTGATTTTCTGTTTGCTGGATCCCAGGTGACCCTGACTCCCTCCGTGTCTAGTGTAGGGAGCCGGTGGTCGTGTCCCTTCACTATTGTAGGGTGTTCAGGTGTTATATAGTCGAGGTACGAGGATATGCGATCATCCACTATTGGGATTATCGTATAGGCTGAGCAGTAAGGGAGAGAGCCAGGTCTGATGCAGGGGTCTCCCTTTTTGTTCCTTAGTTTTGGATCCAGTGAGTCATATATTCATTTTGCATTGTCTTGTTTCCTGTACACCTTCCGTGACAGTAGGTGATATTGTACCCCCAACACTCCGCACTGACTGACTACTACAGCCACTACTTCCTTGAACCCCTGCACCACTACTTTCCGGGCAGATAGGCTCCTGCAAAGCGGGTTGTCTACCCCGGCATGTTTGGCTCCCGACCTCCCACTGCTGCTACCCTGCTGACTCTCGGCCATGCTAGCGACTTGCTGGCTCTACCGCCGCCTCACAGGCAAGCTGCCACCCTCTTCTCCCGATGATGATGAAGCCCCTAATTCACCCGGGTCCAAAGTGCGATCACGTCACTGATGTCCTCCTCAGCGGTCTCTGGGTCAGGAGTCTGACCGCTCACAACACCAGCTACCACACCAATCTCCTCATCACTACTTGCCTGCCTAGTGGAGGAAGCGGTGGATGTCTTCTTCACATCTTGGCTGGCCAGTAGCTGCTGACTGTCCTCTAGCAGCTCGTCCTCACTGTATAGTGGAGCTGATACCACAGCATACAATACTTCTCTGACTGAGGGAAAATAAATGGACAGAGGCAGGTCGAGCACAGGTGAGGACACAGGGCCTGCTCCTGGGCCATGCCAACTGAGGGTTGTGTCTGACGAACGCACCAACTCTTGGCTGGGGGTGTCTGATGTCACTTGGGATGAAGTAGATGACTGAGTCAACAATTCAAGAACCGCGGGGTTGCTGGTCAAGACACGACCGCTAGATGGCACCGGGAGCTCAAGCCTCCGGCTGTGACTCCTGTTGCCACCCCCCTTACTCTGCTGCGACCTCTGCCTACGCCAGAAACATTTAGGCCTGTGCCACTCCCTTGTTCAGGGCCTGGCACTTCTCTGTCTGACAGACTGTTAAATCATATAAATAAATAAATAAATAAAAGGAAATTAAAACACCCCAAAAAAGTCTGTAAATTTCTCACTTCACACAACAGCTAATAAGCCCTCCCCCCCCCACACAAATACACGCCAAAAAGGCTTTAGAACATATAACTGCACCGCTGAATGGCAAATAGGCCCTTACTTTTTTCACTTATACACTCCACTAAAGGTTTAGAACATATAACTGCACCGCTGAACGGCAAATAATATATATTTTTTTGCCACTAATACACGCCAAAAAGGGCTGTGATTTTCTCACTTCACCAAACAATGGCTAATAAGCCCTTTTTTCCCCACTAATATAAGCCAAAAAATGCTTTAGAACATATAACTGCACTGCACAAGGGCAAATATGATGTAGAAATATTTCCTTGTAATAACCCCTGTTAATGGCTGTATCACACAGAACTTGCACCTCAATAACAAGACCGGTTTGCTGGAATTACAGAGCTGTATAATGGTAACTTGGATCTGCAGTCAGTGCAGCAAGGTGTAATAGGATTGTTCCTATTACCCAGGCCGTAACCTCCTCTACTGAACCCTGTTCTACATAAATGCTATGGAATGATTCCTCCCAATCCTTTCCCTGAACTACTATACAGCAAAATAAAAGTTTTAAAGTCTTTTCTACCACTGTCCCTAGCGCCTGCTGACTTCTCTCCCTGCACTAAGTACACTGGAAAATGGCTGAATCCAAGATGGCTGAGGCTACTTATAGGGCTGTCACAGGGCTGGCTGGCTGCCGATTGGCTGCATGCATGGCATTATGGGTGATCCCGCTTTCCCAGAGTTCCTTGCTTCATGTCCTAACATGTGCAGCAGCCATTTTAGGAAAAAATTTGATTTGTTACCACTAGAGATGAACGAATCGAAGCTGACGAAGTGGAATTCAATCCGAACTTCAGGAAAAATTTGATTCATACCGAAGCCGAATTTCCTTGCGCTTCGTGGTAACGAATCAAATTTTTTCCTAAAATGGCTGCTGTGTGAGGACATGGAGCAAGAAACTCTGGGATGGCGGGATCACCCATAATGCCATGCATGCAGCCAATCAGCAGCCCAGCAGCCCTATAAATCACCTCAGCCATCTTAGATTCTGCTAGACGTGTCTGCAGGCGCTAGGGACAGTGTTAGAAAAAACGTCATTGTGCTAAAAAAAAACGATTTACAAGTGCAGGGAAAGATTATTTAAGGTGTAGGGAAAGGGTAGGAAGGAATCATTTCACAGCATTTATGTAGAACAGGGTTCAGTAGGGGCAGGCAGAGCAGTATGAAGTAACATGTCCTGTTCTTGTCCACAATAGCGGACAAGAATAGGCATATTTTCTTAGTTAAAGGGCATATAACCAAAAATATAGCAAAAATGGAGTGACTTTTAAAATTACCTTTATTAAATATTTAAGTGGGTATAGGTATGTATATACCGACAGTGAAGAGACTACACTTACTGAAGTTACTCAGTGGGGGAGTAGTGACCCCCAAGACGAAAAACAAACATGGTGACAGGGTAAAACCTCTTTTAATTATTAATTATTTGTTTTGGTTTAAGAGAATAAGGGTGACAATCATCCATAAAGAGCACCATTTATTCTTCACCATATCATCCTGGAGCATTTTCTATGTAGGGATTTCTAGGGACCGGATAGCACTAGGTTCGGGGACAGGGAACCTCCACCATCAGGGGGCCGCCCTGGGCACAGCAGACCTCTAGGGCCTCTAGGGGTAGCTGGTTCCTTTCTCTAACCCTGCAATTCATCGGGTTAGAATTGTCTCCCCGTACCCATCAATTTGTGTAACTTCAGTAAGTGTAGTCTCTTCACTGTCTGTATATACATACCTATACCCACTTAAATATTTAATAAAGGTAATTTTAAAAGTCACTCCTTTTTTCATATATGCCCTTTACCTTCAGAACTATTGTGACAAAACAGCTCTTTATAAAACTTTCTATACTGATAGTAATATTTTCTTAGTGCCGGCAATGTGCGGTCCGCAAAATGCGGAACGTACATTGCCGCTGTCCGTGTTTTGTGGATCCGCAAAACACACACGGATGTGTGAATGGACCCTAACTGTGAGGTAAATTAGTTTCCAATGTAGTATTAATAACTAAACAATTACATAATAAACATATTGCATTGTCTACTTCCCACCAGGACAATAAGATGATCTGGTCTCTGGCTGCAGTCTGGCTCTTGGTCTGGCTCTGGGGACTCACTCTCTTCTCCCCCCTCCCTTGTCACTCTCATTCTACCCCCCTCCCTTGTCACTCTCATTCTACCCCCCCTCCCTTGTCACTCTCATTCCCCCCCTTGTCACTCTCATTCCCCCCTTGTCACTCTCATTTCCTCCCCCTCCCTTGTCACTCTTATTTCCATTCCCCACCCCTTGTCACTCTCATTTCCATCCCCCTCCCTTGTTACTCTCATTTCCATTCCCCCCTTGTCACTCTCATTTCCTCCACCCCCTTGTCACTCTCATTTCCATTCCCCCCCCTTGTCACTCTCATTTCCATTCCCCCTTGTCACTCTCATTTCCATTCCCCCCCTTGTCACTCTCATTTCCATTCCCCCCCTTGTCACTCTCATTTCCATTCCCCCCCTTGTCACTCTCATTTCCATTCCCCCCCTTGTCACTCTCATTTCCATTCCCCCCTTGTCACTCTTATTTCTATTCCCCCCCTTGTCACTCTCATTTCCATTCCCCCCCTTGTCACTCTCATTTCCATCCCCCCTTGTCACTCTCATTTCCATCCCCCCCGTCACTCTCATTTCCATTTCCCCCCTTGTCACTCTCATTTCCATTCCCCCCCCTTGTCACTCTCATTTCCATTCCCCCCCCCCTTGTCACTCTCATTTCCATTCCCCCCTTGTCACTCTCATTTCCATTCCCCCCTTGTCACTCTCATTTCCATTCCCCCCCCTTGTCACTCTCATTTCCATTCCCCCCCCTTGTCACTCTCATTTCCATTCCCCCCCTTGTCACTCTCATTTCCATTCCCCCCCCTTGTCACTCTCATTTCCATCCCCCCCCTTGTCACTCTCATTTCCATTCCCCCCCCTTGTCACTCTCATTTCCATTCCCCCCCTTGTTACTCTCATTTCCATTCCCCCCCCTTGTCACTCTCATTTCCATTCCCCCCCCCTTGTCACTCTCATTTCCATTCCCCCCTTGTCACTCTCATTTCCATTCCCCCCCTTGTCACTCTCATTTCCATTCCCCCCCCCTTGTCACTCTCATTTCCATTCCCCCCCCTTGTCACTCTCATTTCCATTCCCCCCCTTGTTACTCTCATTTCCATTCCCCCCCTTGTCACTCTCATTTCCATTTCCCCCCCTTGTCACTCTCATTTCCATTCCCTCCCCTTGTCACTCTCATTTCCATTCCCCCCCCTTGTCACTCTCATTTCCACCCCCCCCTTGTCACTCTCATTTCCATTCCCCCCCCTTGTCACTCTCATTTCCATTCCCCCCCTTGTTACTCTCATTTCCATTTCCCCCCCTTGTCACTCTCATTTCCATTTCCCCCCCTTGTCACTCTCATTTCCATTCCCTCCCCTTGTCACTCTCATTTACATTCCCCCCCTTGTCACTCATTTACATTCCCTCCCCTTGTCACTCTCATTTACATTTCCCCCCTTGTCACTCTCATTTCCATTCCCTCCCCTTGTCACTCTCATTTCCTCCTCCCCCCTTGTCACTCTCATTTCCATTCCCCCCTCCCTTGTCACTCATTTACATTCCCCCCCCCTTGTCACTCTCATTTACATTCCTCCCCCCCTTCCTCCTGTCACCTATAGTGTAGCGTGGCCAAGCTCTGTTCGGTCCGGCCGGCCGAGTACAGGAAACAAAAGCTCCTGTACCACCGACCGAACAGAGCTCGGCCACGCAACATTAACAACAGCACAGAGCAGACACAGCAGGCGCAGGCAGGCTGCGCAGCACTGAGCCGGCGGCCGGGGATTTTTTAGAGCGGCAAGCGCTCAGCCGCTGAGGAGGCGCAGCATGAGGGGCGCCGCCGGCCGGCCGAACTTATATAACCAACTTATATAACCAACCGCAACGGGTGCCCAATAGGTGGCGGAACGCCATTCCGGGTCGTTCCGCCAGAAAAAAAGGCCTGCCAGTAACTCTGTAATTCCTTTAGTGCCGTTCTATGGAAACAGTAAGTTTAAAGAGCACACCAATTGCTTGAAATAACTTCTTTATTAACTTCAACTTTTCTTCATATATAACACTGCCGCCTCCATAGCAGATAGTCCATGTACATAACACGTGTTGAAAAGATATCACAAAATGGCGGTATGCATAAGATGGTGGTTCAACTGTTCAATCTTGTCATTCGACATAAAATGGTGGATATATTTCTCTCTTGAGTATCTGTACTCTCCCTTTAAGTTATTTAAGCACTTTATGATCTCTCTGAGAGGTATATCTGAGGTCTAACTAATAGTTGACTTGCTGAATTTGGTCGCAATTTACATTATGCAGTTAGCAGTAACTATTTGCAGATTAGTTGAGTAGGATCTGGTATGGTTGTATGCAATTTGGATTGCAATATATAATTTGAATTTGGATTGTGAACTTTGTAGTTTGCAATTGGTGGAACTGTAGTTCCACCAATTGTAAACATATTGCTATAACTGGCTCAGTATACAGTTCTAATCACTATATTAACAGTAGGAACATTTTATAACTGTTTTAAATACCTATTTTGGCCTCTCTGATTCCATAAAACACAGCTCTTAGTGGAGTGAATATCTGTTCAGCTTCTCTCTCTGGTGAATAATAATTTCTAGCAGCTCCTGCTAGGGAATTTCCCACACAGGCCAAGACTCCTACTGTGTGTGACTCTGGCTGTGATTGGTCTAGACTCCTGCCCAGCAACAACAGTTTAACTCTATGCTTCTTGTTGTTTCTGCTGTGTCATTTAGCTTACCTCACATCCATATAATGAATCTTAAAGGCATATTATCTTTTATGCTTCTGTGAACACAATATATAACAGTTATATAACATCCAAACATGTAAATAACTCTGCTTTTGTAACACAAACATAGGAACTGTATTAAGGTTATTGGCAGGTCTAGCTATATAACATATAAGCTATGTTAGCAACCTAGGACAGGTCTTAGCTATACAGCTACAACAATCCTATTACACCTTGCTGCACTGACTGGGGATCCAAATTGCTATTATACAGCTCTGTAATTCCAGCAAACCGGTCTTATTAGGGTGCAAGTGCTGATTGATACAGGCATTAACAGGGTTTATTACAAGGAAATATTTATATTTGCCCTTATGCGGTGCAGTTATATGTTCTAAAGCATTTTTGGCTTTTATTAGTGGGGAAAAAAGGGTTTATTAGCTGTTGTGTGGTGAAGTGCTAAAATTACAGCCCTTTTTGGCGTGTATTAGTGGCAAAAGTAAAATATATTTGCCGCTCAGTGGTACAGTTATCTGTTGTTATAAAGCCTTTTGTGGCGTGTATTAATGGCAAAAAAATATATATATTTGCCGCTCAGCAGTGCAGTTATCTGTTGGAAAGCCTTTTGTGGCGTGTATTAGTGGAAAAACAAAAAATATATTTGCCTGTCAACAGTGCACTTAACAGTACAGACCAAAAGTTTGGACCCACCTTCTCATTCAAAGAGTTTTCTTTATTTTCATGACCATGAAAATTGTATATTCACACTGAAGGCATCAAAACTATGAATTAACACATGTGGAATTATATACATAACAAAAGAATGTGAAACAACTGAAAATATGTCATATTCTAGGTTCTTCAAAGTAGCCACCTTTTGCTTTGATTACTGCTTTGCACACTCTTGGCATTCTCTTGATGAGCTTCAAGAGGTAGTCACCTGAAATGGTCTTGCAACAGTCTTGAAGGAGTTCCCAGAGATGCTTAGCACTTGTTGGCCCTTTTGCCTTCACTCTGCGGTCCAGCTCAACCCAAACCATCTTGATTGGGTTCAGGTCCGGTGACTGTGGAGGCCAGGTCATCTGGCGCAGCACCCCATCACTCTCCTTCATGGTCAACTAGCCCTTACACAGCCTGGAGGTGTGTTTGGGGTCATTGTCCTGTTGAAAAAAAAATGATGGTCCAACTAAACGCAAACCAGATGGAATAGCATGCCGCTGCAAGATGCTGTAGTAGCCATGCTGGCTCAGTATGCCTTCAATTTTGAATAAATACCCAACAGTGTCACCAGCAAAGCACCCCCACACCATCACACCTCCTCCTTCATGCTTCACGGTGGGAACCAGGCATGTAGAGTCCATCCGTTCACCTTTTCTGCGTCGCACAAAGACGCGGTGGCTGGAACCAAAGATCTCAAATTTGGACTCATCAGACCAAAGCACAGATTTCCACTGGTCTAATGTCCATTCCTTGTGTTCTTTACCCCAAACAAGTATCTTCTGCTTGTTGCCTGTCCTTAGCAGTGGTTTCCTAGCAGATATTCTACCATGAAGACCTGATTCACACAGTCTCCTCTTAACAGTTGTTCTAGAGATGTGTCTGCTGCTAGAACTCTGGGTGGCATTGACCTGGTCTCTAATCTGAGCTGCTGTTAACCTGCGATTTCTGAGGCTGGTGACTCGGATGAACTTATCCTCCGCAGCAGAGGTGACTCTTGGTCTTCCTTTCCTGGGGTGGTCCGCATGTGAGCCAGTTTCTTTGTAGCGCTTGATGGTTTTTGTGACTGCACTTGGGGACACTTTCAAAGTTTTTCCAATTTTTCGGACTGACTGACCTTCATTTCTTAAAGTAATGATGGCCACTCGTTTTTCTTTACTTAGCTGCTTTTTTCTTGCCATAATACAAATTCTAACAGTCTATTCAGTAGGACTATCAGCTGTGTATCCACCTGACTTCTCCACAACGCAACTGATGGTCCCAACCCCATTTATAAGGCAAGAAATCCCACTTATTAAACCTGACAGGGCACACCTGTGAAGTGAAAACCATTTCAGGTGACTACCTCTTGAATCTCATCAAGAGAATGCCAAGAGTGTGCAAAGCAGTAATCAAAGCAAAAGGTGGCTACTTTGAAGACCCTAGAATATGACATATTTTCAGTTGTTTTACACTTTTTAGTTATGTATATAATTCCACATGTGTTAATTCATAGTTTTGATGCCTTCAGTGTGAATCTACAATGTTCATAGTCATGAAAATAAAGAAAACTCTTTGAATGAGAAGGTGTGTCCAAACTTTTGGTCTGTACTGTATATGTTGAAAAGCCTTGTGTAGTGTAAGAGTGGAAAATAATTAGGGCCTAATTGCCATTCAGCGGTGCAGTTATATATTCTAAAACCCTGTCTGACGTGTATTAGTGGCAAAAGATAAATATATTCGCCGTTCAGCGTTGCACTTCAAATCCCACTTATTAAACCTGACAGGGCACACCTGTGAAGTGAAAACCATTTCAGGTGACTACCTCTTGAATCTCATCAAGAGAATGCCAAGAGTGTGCAAAGCAGTAATCAAAGCAAAAGGTGGCTACTTTGAAGACCCTAGAATATGACATATTTTCAGTTGTTTTACACTTTTTAGTTATGTATATAATTCCACATGTGTTAATTCATAGTTTTGATGCCTTCAGTGTGAATCTACAATGTTCATAGTCATGAAAATAAAGAAAACTCTTTGAATGAGAAGGTGTGTCCAAACTTTTGGTCTGTACTGTATATGTTGATAAGCCTTGTCTAGTGTAAAAGTGGGAAAAAATAAGGGCCTATTTGCCGTTCAGCAGTGCAGTTATATGTGGTAAAGCCTTTTTTGCGGTATGGAGCGAATTACGTAGTGATGAAATTTTTTATGTGAAACAGGCTTATTTTGGGAAAATTGATGGGTGATTGTAGACTTTGCTCTGTACGAACCGAATACCATTATCCTTTCATTGGTGAAATTTTTTATTTCAAACGTTTTTTTTCCCGGTAAAATTGATGGGTGATTGTAGACCACCTTTTGCTGTATGGACCGAATCATGTCATCGTTTGTCCTGCAGTAACATGATGACAACACACCAGCAGATTTTGCCTTTACCATCTATTCACAATTAAATCAAGCAGCTTCAGTCATTTGAAAATATTCATGTTTTTATCTGTTCCGTCTGCATTTGATCTCCACAGCACACAAGACATGACAGGAGAGCCTCTGCTTTGGAGTCCAAGTCCTGTTTCTTAAGATCAGGAGTTCCATCAGAATTGTGCATAATATTCTTGCTCCCTGTGCAAAGCCATAACAAAAAGACTCTGTAGGCAAAAGAAAAATATATTCGCCGTTCAGCGTTGCACTTATATGTTGAAAAGCCTTGAGTAGTGGAAAAGTGGAAAAAAATAAGGGCCTATTTGCCCTTCAGCGGTGCAGTTATACACTCACCTAAAGAATTATTAGGAACACCATACTAATTCGGTGTTGGACCCCCTTTTGCCTTCAGAACTGCCTTAATTCTACGTGGCATTGATTCAAAAAGGTGCTGATAGCATTCTCTAGAAATGTTGCCCCATATTGATAGGATAGCATCTTGCAGTTGATGGAGATTTGAGGGATGCACATCCAGGGCACGAAGCTGCCGTTCCACCACATCCCAAAGATGCTCTATTGGGTTGAGATCTGGTGACTGTGGGGGCCATTTTAGTACAGTGAACTCATTGTCATGTTCAAGAAACCAATTTTCCAGTCTTCAACAGTCCAATTTTGGTGAGCTTGTGCAAATTGTAGCCTCTTTTTCCTATTTGTAGTGGAGATAAATGGTACCCGGTGGGGTCTTCTGCTGTTGTAGCCCATCCGCCTCAAGGTTGTGCGTGTTGTGACTTCACAAATGCTTTGCTGCATACCTCGGTTGTAACGAGTGGTTATTTCAGTCAACGTTGCTCTTCTATCAGCTTGAATCAGTCGGCCCATTCTCCTCTGACCTCTAGCATCAACAAGGCATTTTTGCCCACAGGACTGCCGCATACTGGATGTTTTTCCCTTTATACACCATTCTTTGTAAACCCTAGAAATGGTTGTGCGTGTAATCCCAGTAACTGAGCAGATTGTGAAATACTCAGACCGGCCCGTCTGGCACCAACAACCATGCCACGCTCAAAATTGCTTAAATCACTATGCTTTCCCATTCTGACTTTCAGTTTGGAGTTCAGGAGATTGTCTTGACCAGGACCACAACCCTACATGCATTGAAGCAACTGCCATGTGATTGGTTGACTAGATAATCGCATTAATGAGAAATAGAACAGGTGTTCCTAATAATTCTTTAGGTGAGTGTATGTGGTAAAGGCTTTTGCTGTATGGACCGAACTGCGTAGTGGTGAAATTTTTTCTGTGAAGCAGGCTTTTTTCTGGAAAATTCATGGTTGATTGTACACCACCTTTTGCTGTATGGACCGAATTACGCAGTGGTGAAATTTTTTATGTGAAACAGGCTTTTTTGGGGAAAATTCATGGGTGATTGTTACACCTCCTTTTGCTGTATGAACCAAATTACGCAGTGGTGATTTTTTGTATGTGAAACAGGCTTTTTGGGGGGAAATTGATGGGTGATTGTATACCTCCTTTGGCTGTATGGACAGAATTATGTAGTCCTGGGTTCTGCAGTAAACATAATGAAGATGCTGATGACAACACACTAGCAGACTTTGCCTTTACCATCTATTCACAATTAAATTAAGCAGCTTCAGTAAGTTGGAAATATTCATGTGTTTTTATCTGCTCCATCTGCATTCGATCTCCACAGCACACAAACCATGACAGGAGAGGCTCTGCTTTGGAGTCCAAGTCCAGTTTCTTAAGATCAGGAGTTCCATCAGAATTGTACGTAACATTATTGCTCCCTGTGCAAAGTCATAACAAAAGGACTCTGTAGGCATACACATCAGAGGAAGCTGAAGCTGATTGCCCCAATTTTAATTCAAGAGAAGTAAACAGCGGGAAGTAAATAGAGGTGGCTGAACTCTTGTGAAGTCAATGTCTCCAACTATGCCCCTGTCACAAAGTGGGGAGAGGGAAGGAACACAAGAATGACAACAGAAGGAAAAAGACCAGAAACTAGGCCTCACGGCTAGGGAAAGGGAAGAGATCACCACCTAGAAAACCCTAAACCTAGCCCTGACTCCTGTCAGTATGAATAGACGTGGAAGGTGGGAATATTCATACACCGGAAACCTAGGCCATAGAAACACTGGAAATCCTTAGGAGTAGTGACTGGATCTGAGACCACTGGTTCCTTCCCAGATGAATGAACCAGCGTCTCCCTGAGGCCTAGTAAACAACGAGCAAATGGGAGCAACAAAATACAAAGGGATGTACACTTATCTTCAATAGAAAATGGATGAGCAGGAACACAGATGAGGAACTCGCACCAGCTCTTCCAACTCCAGGCACATAATATCAACCGCATTGTATGAAGTGTGAGTCCCGACTAATTAAAGGAGCAGTAATGACCGAAAGCTACACCTGAGACAAGAGGTGTGGTCATTACAAACAACAACAGTACAACAAGTGAAAACAGATAAGCTGTCAGATAACCTAACGTGCAGCCAGTCTCTCAGATCTTCTAACCTCTGTCACAGGAGAGACCATGACAGGCCCTCTTACGATTTACAGCACACCCTTCTTGAGCTGCAGCGGCAGAATGGCATCCCCCAACATAGGCTGATATGCGACGTTTCCACCTGCAGGAATTCCACCCTCCATATGTTGGACCGACTATACGAACAGAGAAAGGCCCTCCACAATTTCTTGATGATCCAAGCGGACAGGAGTAGTCCCCTGTGTAACTTCGATGTCAGCCAGTGGCAGCTCATGCGTGACACCTGCTGTTTGCTCAGGCCCTTTGAGGAGGCCGTGTTATTTGTCAGTCGCGAGGACTACGGAAAGAACAATGTCATTCCACTGCTTCATGTCCTGGAACAGATGATTGTAAATCTTGCTGGTCAGGGGACTGGACACGTGGCGCCTAGATCTCACGGCCACATGAGCCCTGTGGGGGCTGAACTGGAGGAGGAGGAGGAAGAGGACATTGGAGCACAAGCAATGTGTAGAGAAATTGACAGGAGTGGAGGAGCAGGAGCAGCCAGAGGAGCTACAGGGCGATGAGGAAGATGAGGCAGAGGACCCAGACACACTGTGGCAGTATGCAGTAGAGATGGAGGCAGGGAGTCCCTCCAAGTCACTTGCACAAATTGCCCGCTGCATACTCACTTGCTTGCGTAGTGACAGCCGAATTGTCACCATTCGGCAGAGGGATGACTTCTGGCTCTCCACCTTGTTGGACCCTCACTACCGGTATAAAATGGGGGCCTTTTTTACACCCACTGAGAGGGAGGACAAACTAAACTACTATAGAAACATCCTATGTAGTCAGTTGGCCGCTCCTTATATGCGCCATTGTCCATCCCCTCACACGTCTGACTGGGGGGGGGGACCTCAGCGCTCACTGCCATGGCTGCTGGTAAGGAGTGGCGTGGCAGGAGCAGTACCAACTCCATCAGCAGCAGTACCAGCTCCATCAGCAGCAACCTGAGTCTAGAGCAGCCTAGTAAAGAAACTACTCAACAGCAGCTAGACATAGAGCAGCAGGTGGTGGCATACTTGGAGTGCACCCTGCCAGCTGTCATTGAAGCTCCGCTGGACTACTGTGCAGTCAAACTGGATTTGTGGCCGCAACTGGCCGAGTTTGCTCTGGAAAAGCTGTCCTTCCCGGACAGTAGTGTGGCATCAGAGCGGGTGTTTAGTGTGGCGGGGGCCATAGTTACCCCAAGGAGAACTTGCCTGTCCACCCAAAATGTGGAGAGACTGACCTTTGTCAAGATGAATCAGGTGTGGATCAACCAGGATTTCCACCCACCAATGCCTGATGCATCAGACTAGGTCATACATGGTGCCAGACCCACACTTTGACAAAAGAAACCGTTTTTTCTGGCTACCTGCCTCAGCTACTATTCTGATGCTGCCACCTGCTTGATTCCAGAAATCTGATGCCAAGTGCTCTTTCTTACACCCACCATTGTCAGCGGGTACTGTTATTGCCACCCACCTCCCCACTCTGTCACCGGGTCACTCTGTGGTCTCCTCATGCTGCTGCCAGCTCCACACTAAATCACCTTGCCACTCTTTGGTCTCTTTATGCTTCTGCCACCTCACCACTATGTCACTGTGACACTCTGTGGTCTCCTCATGCTGCTGCTAGCTCACCACTTGTCACTGGGCCACTCTGTGGTCTCGTCATGCTTCCACCACATCAACTCTCTCTCACTGGGCCACTCTGTGGCCTCCTCATGCTGCTGCCACCTCACTACTCTGTCACTGGGCCACTCTGTGGTCTCCTCATGCTTCTGCCACCTTATCACTTTGTCTCTGGGCCACTCTGTGGTCTGCTCATGCTGCTACCACCTCTCCACTATGTCACTGGGCCACTCTATGGTCTTCTCATGCTGCTGCCGCCTCACCACGCTGTCACTGGGCCACTCTGTGCTCTCCTCATGCTGCTGCCACCTCAGCACTCTGTCATTGGGCCACTCTGTGGACTTCTCATGCTGTTCCCACCCTCCCCACTCCATGACTGAGCCATTATTTTACCTTTTTGGCCTGGTTGACATCATCATTTATTTGAACCTTTTTCTGATCTGTCTGAAGGATGGAAAAATGAGAGGCACAATGGATCCTCTCTGTGTAGCAGCTGTAAGGCCTGTATGGACTAATCATAATTGACCTATAATTTGGTAGCCAAAAGCAGGAGTGGGTACAAAACATATATTCCGTTCACGTGTCATCTCTGTTTTGGATCCACTCCTGTTTTTTTGGGCATTAGCAATACTGAAAATAATAATAATAATAATAAAATTTATATAGCGCCACCATATTCCACAGTGCTTTAATAGTTCATAGGGTTCATATACAAAACAAAAATAACTGGATAATATGCAACTGAAACACTAGGATTACTGACCAAATGCTGAGTGAAGGCGGATGCTCACCAGACAGGATTCGTTTTTGGGGGTTACTGTTCTGAATGATCAGACGAAGGGCAAAATAATCAGTGACGTCAACACAAACTTACTGTTGACACCCTCTCCACTCTGTCGGGGGGCTCTACTTGTATAAGCGTTTAATAGAACAGGTTCTGTAGACATCTATGTGGAATCAGCTGGCGACGGTGTAAAAGGAGTGTGCTTCTTCTTGGACCCAACATTGACCTGTAAGGCTGAGTTCATACTTTTCAGGGGAGACAGTTATTTGGTCAGTTTTGGCCTTGTGACTGCCCAAATAAGTGAAGTGTGCAGTGATTCTAAGTGTGACACCTGTCACCTGCATGTCATACAGACTCAGTATTATTTCACTACCACAGCAGACTCCCTATGTGTGTTATTGCAAGGCACAGTGTTCTACACCACTATAAAGGCTCTCTGCAGCCAGGAAATATAAGTTTTTTTAATGAAATTCACCGCGAATATATTCAGATCGAAACAAATGTTTTAAAAAAAAAATTCGCTCATCTCTAGTTACCACGAAGCATGAGGAAATTCGGATTCGGTGCAAAGTGAATTTTTCTTGAAATTTGGATCGAATTCCACTTCATCAACTTGGATTTGCTCATCTCTACTGCTCATATTTGCATCAGCTGGGTACTTAGGGCCATTGTCTTGTTGGAAGAAGAACCTTCAGCCAAGGATGAGGTCAAGAGTTCTCTGGATCAAGTTTTCATTAAGAATATCTCTTTGCTTTGGTTCATTCAGCTTTTCCTCCACCCTGACCAGTCTTCCTATCTCCCATAGTATGATGCTGCCACCACCATGCTTCACTGTAGGAATGGTATTGGGTAGGTGATAAGCAGGGCCTGGTTTCCTCCAGACATGATGCTTAGAATTGAAGCCAAAAATGTCAGTCTTGGTTTCATCAGAGCAGAGAATCGAAGGAGAGGCTTCTTTATGTCTACTCTGCCATAAAGCCCAGGGAAAGTTGACCTTCTAAAAGTAGTTCCTATCTGCACACAGGATCTTTGGACCTCAGCCATAGAGACCATTGGATTTTTGGTTACTTCACATACCAAGGCCCTTCTCCCCGATTGATTAGTTTGGTGGTGCGGCCAGCTCAAGGAATAGTCCTGTTGTTTCAAACTTCTTAAATGTAAGACTTATGGAGGTCACTGTGCTCTTTTCCAGACCTATGCCTCCACACAATCCTGGCTCTGGCTCTACAGGCAGTTATTTCCTCCTCATGGCTTGGTTTTTGCTATGATATGCATTGTCAGCTGTGAGATCTTATATAGACTGTCACAGATCAGCGGGTGTGAACCCACTGTGCCACTGACTGGCTATACTCTGAAGGGGTGTGTCTAAGCAACTACCTGGTTTTCACTATTGCCTCAGATGGTGAGGATAGACTTGAGCCATTAGGGTAGTTGCCAGGGGCTGTTGTCAGTGGCAGCTGGTCCAAGTGGACCAGGAGATACCTGGGTAGGTACCAGAAGTACACACGTAGTCAGGCAGGCGGGGTCATTACCAGGAGCAACAGTGCAGTACCGAAGGATGAGGCAGAGGCATAGTCAGACAGGCAAAAGGTCAGGGCAGGCAGCACAGGTACGGACGGCAGCAGGAGGGTCAAAGCAGGCAGGGACCAGACGATAAGCAGAGTCCAGGAACGAAGTATAGGTCAGGAGCACATGTGAGTATCAGGAACTAACAAACACAAGGACCTTGACACTAAGGCATCTGGGAATAGGGCTGAGCCACTTTAGTTCCTGCAGGAGAGCCAGGGTTGGTCAGCGAAGTCACCTGACACAGCCCATGGAGTGATGCGCTCCACCCTTAGAGCAGTGAAACATGAAACCACCTGAACACAGGCTGTGACCAGGGTGGAGTGGCAGCTGTGGAGCGGAATCCTCAGCAGCGATAGCTGAACCCCGACAGGCCCCAGGACTGCAGCGGTAAGCTGGGTAACAGCGGCACCCCGCAGCTGCTGTTACATAGACAGGTCTGTGTCTTTCCAAATCATGTCCAGTCCACTGAATTCACTACAGGTGATTCCAATCAAGGTGTAGTAACATCTCAGAGAAGATCCAGAGAAATGGGAGACCCCAGAGATAAATGTCAAGCATCATCGCAAAGGGGCTGATGTCCATGTAAAAGTGTCTGAATACTTATGTCCTGTAAGATTTTAGCTCTTTCTTTTTAATAAATTTGTAAAGATTTCTAAACTTCTGTTTTCACTTTCTCATTATAGGGGATCGAGGGCAGATTGTTTTTTATTTTAGCACAAGGAGCAACATAAAATGTGAAAAAAGTGAAAGCATCTGAAGATTTTCTGAATGCACTTTATAAAGGTTAGGCAATCATCAGCTCCACCCTAAATTAACCTGACCATTCTAGGTGATAACCTATCCAACACTCAGATGCAAGGCAGTTACATAGCAACTTCCTCAACAATGCTGGTAAACAGGCAAACATGAATAATAATCCAAATCACGCCTGTAATGCCAATATTCTGCACTAGGATGTTCCTTCAGGTCTATATCAAAACGCTTCTCTGGTTTTTAAGTTTAAAGTTTAGATAACAGTTATTCTCCTCAAACTTAAATTTGAGATAATTGGTCAATATACCTGAACAAATAGCATGCAAAGAACTACTTTTTGATCTTCCAGATGTTGGTTGTGGATTCTTGTAGCTGTTGGGTCAAACAAATGGTTCTGCTGGTCAGTCATAATCAAATAAGGACATCTTCTGGAGGGCTGTAGACTCCTGTATATGTGGTCAAGCTAAAAACCCTTAATGGTCCGTCAACTTCTCATGATATGAAAATGTTAACATTAACAAACCAATTCTTATGAGTTTTCTAGTGAATGACTCAAATGTTCATCAGTTCTTCAATGTTTTACCTCAAAATGCTTTCTCCAGATGTCCGCAATGTTTTTGACGCTTATATTACAGCAAAGTCAAGAATTTCCTTGTCAAAAAAGCTACCTTTAAGAAAAAGTCAACAAGGACATTGTAAACCAGACAGGAAATCGTCTATAAACATTCCTCAAGTCATGGAGAATGTTCTACTCCGAGAAGATGGCGTTCAAAACAATGAGGTGATCTCTTTGAACAAGTGAACTACATTCCTGCTCTCCACTTTTCATGGCCAGCCTCCTGATGCCCAGAAATAGTTTGGGCTTTAGAATATCTCTGGATATAATGCACACCAGACATGCAGGATGAATCGCTAAATCATGGGTTTGCATTCTTTCACGGTGCAGGGTGTGGCAGATAAAGTGGATTTTGGAAAACCTTAAAACCTATTTGAATCCACATCAAAAAGGGGAGAGAATAGATGTTGAAATTTGCTTTCCTTTATCTGCCAATTTTACTTGATTCCAATAAGCGGCTGTGTACCAGCATGAGGCAAAGATAACATGAGACGGCTAAGAGTTCACGTTCCACTCAGCAACATTAGTAACTAGGTGGGAAGTGTCTGGAGCAGAGGTAGGTACATAGAAAGTGTGTAGTGAAAGGTCTTTCTGCCACATAAGAGGACAACAGTGGGTGGAACGTGGTGGTGGGGTTTCATGGAGCTTCAAACTATGTGTATAGATAGATAGATAGTATTACTGACAGGGATTAGAAGAATTTGATGAATACACTGTGCTTAGACTAAACTGCGTCCAAGGCAGTCCATGTATCTGGCGGTGTCCACACTCTGTACACAGGGTCCCGAGCAGCATTCTTGTCCGCAGCTGCATTATATTAGAGAGAACATGCTGCCCTAGGTGATGCTATAATGCTACCTCAAAAAATAAGGCTGTGCGGAGTCTTTACCACATTGTGGCTGATTGTCCACTCAAAGGGATGGTGGCCTGGGATCTGGAATTATTATTTTTTTTTTTCAGGAGAGACAGAAGGATATTGTGATATCATTTTCAGTAATGGACTAATCTACTACATAAACTGTGACATCACCGTCTGATCTGTGACATCATTGTCCATTCATGGACTGGCCTGCTACATGGACTGCGTGATATCACCATCCAATTATATACTGACCTTCTATGTATACTGTGTGACCTGACTTCTATCTTTATGAGACATCATCATCTAATCACAGACTGGCTGCTACATAGACTGTGTGACCTCACTGCACTCTGTGACATCATCATCCAATCACAGACTGACCTGCTCCATAGACTGTGTGACCTCACTGCACTCTGGGACATCATCATCCAATCACAGACTGACCTGCTCCATAGACTGTGTGACCTCACTGCACTCTGTGACATCATCATCCAATCACAGACTGACCTGCTCCATAGACTGTGTGACCTCACTGCACTCTGTGACATCATCATCCAATCACAGACTGACCTGCTCCATAGACTGTGTGACCTCACTGCACTCTGTGACATCATCATCCAATCACAGACTGACCTGCTCCATAGACTGTGTGACCTCACTGCACTCTGTGACATCATCATCCAATCACAGACTGACCTACTACTGGACTATGTGACCTCACTACCCTCACTGTGACATCACCTTTCAATCTGACCTGCTAGATAAACTGTGACATCATCATCTCGTCTCTACTGTATGACCTCATCGTCTTCACTATAACATTACCTTCCAATTGCAAACTGACCCATTACATAGACTGCACCAAATGCTGCTTGTCACCGCATCCTTCAAATGCAGTTGACGGTCCCTAACGTCACAAGTGGTTTGACCCTGCTCACCCTATTTTGAAGCAGAGAGGTCCTGCTATGAAAACAGTAGAATTTTCCACCTTATAATAAACTCCTAGAAACACACAGTGCTATAAACCCCATTAGCTCATGCCACTGAACTTCATCCTGACCCTAAAGCTTCTGAAAGCCATTGTAGTGGGACACACTATAAACATCTCTGAATGAGAGAACATCTAGTAGCTGCATCAAAGTTTATCTTTACAAGTGTTGTGCTTTTGTAGTGTCCCCTAGAGACCCTCCCCTGAATCTACTGCAAATATCAGTGGAGGAGAGGGGGGTGCGGGAGTAGGAGTAGACCAGACAAGCTGTCAGCAGGCCACAACATCTGGAGCAACAAGATCTGGCTTTAAATGAGAACATCTGCGCTCACTGGAAACATAGTCTTCAAGTGTTTCTGAAATACCTTCTGCAGGTGTCTCATTGCAGGTCAAAAACTAAGATATACAGAACTCTTTGAAGGGTTCTCACTATGGAGAAATGGGTGCTACTGGTCCTAAAAAAGCAAAAGTAGCACATGAGTGAAAAAAGATTCACAGTGTGAAGATGCCACGGGTTACCCAATATCTGTGACAATGTACATTGTAAGAATATAACTACAATAAAACTGCCTCAATTTACAAGAATATACAGTAACTATAATACTGCTCCCATAAACAAGAATATAACTACTATAATACTGCCTCCTATGTACAAGAATATAACTACTATAATACTGCTCCTATGTACAAGAATATAACTACTATAATACTGCTCCTATGTACAAGAATATAACTACTATAATACTGCTCCTATGTACAAGAATATAACTACTATAATACTGTTCCTATGTACAAGAATATAACTACTATAATACTGCCTCCTATGTACAAGAATATAACTACTATAATACTGCTCCTATGTACAAGAATATAACTACTATAATACTGCTCCTATAAACAAGAATATAACTACTATAATACTGCTCCTATGTACAAGAATATAACTACTATAATACTGCCTCCTATGTACAAGATTATAACTACTGTAATACTGCTCCTATGTACAAGAATATAACTACTATAATACTGCCTCCTATGTACAAGAATATAACTACTATAATACTGCCTCCTATGTACAAGAATATAACTACTATAATACTGCTCCTATGTACAAGAATATAACTACTATAATACTGCTCCTATGTACAAGAATATAGCTACTATAATGCTGCTCCTATGTACAAGAATATAACTACTATAATACTGCTCCTATAAACAAGAATATAACTACTATAATACTGCTCCTATGTACAAGAATATAACTACTATAATACTGCCTCCTATGTACAAGAATATAACTACTATAATACTGCTCCTATGTACAAGAATATAAGTACTATAATACTGCTCCTATAAACAAGAATATAACTACTATAATACTGCTCCTATGTACAAGAATATAACTACTATAATACTGCCTCCTATGTACAAGATTATAACTACTGTAATACTGCTCCTATGTACAAGAATATAACTACTATAATGCTGCTCCTATGTACAAGAATATAACTACTATAATACTGCTCCTATGTACAGGAATATAACTACTATAATACTGCCTCCTATGTATAAGAATATAACTACTATAATACTGCTCCTATGTACAAGTATATAACTACTATAATACTGCTCCTATGTACAAGTATATAACTACTATAATACTGCCTCCTATGTACAAGAATATAACTACTAGAATACTGCTCCCTATGTACAAGAATATAACTACTATAATACTGCTTATGTACAAGAATATAACTACTATAATACTGCTTCTATGTACAAGAATATAACTACTATAACACTGCTCCTATGTACAAGAATATAACTACTATAATACTGTCTCCTATGTACAAAAATATAACTACTATAATACTGCCTCCTATGTACAAGAATATAACTACTATAATACTGCTCCTATCTACAAGAATATAACTACTATAATACTGCTTCTATGTACAAGAATATAACTATTATAATACTGTTCCTATGTACAAGTATATAACTACTATAATACTGCCTCCTATGTACAAGAATATAACTATTATAATACTGCTCCTATGTACAAGAATATAACTACTATAATACTGCTCCTATGTACAAGAATATAACTACTATAATACTACTCCTATGTACAAGAATATAACTACTATAATACTTCCTCCTATGTACAAGAATATAACTACTATAATACTGCTCCTATGTACAAGAATATAACTACTATAATACTGCTCCTATGTACAAGAATATAACTACTATAATACTGCTTATTATGTACAAGAATATAACTACTATAATACTGCTCCTATGTACAACAATATAAGTACTATAATACTGCTCCTATGTACAAGAATATAACTACTATAATACTGCTCCTATGTACAAGAATATAACTACTATAATACTTCCTCCTATGTACAAGAATATAACTACTATAATACTGCTCCTATGTACAAGAATATAACTACTATAATACTTCCTCCTATGTGCAAGAATATAACTACTATAATACTGCATCCTATGTACAAGAATATAACTACTATAATACTTCCTCCTATGTGCAAGAATATAACTACTATAATACTTCCTCCTATGTGCAAGAATATAACTACTATAATACTGCTTCTTATGTACAAGAATATAACTGCTATAATACTACCTCCTATGTACAAGAATATAACTACTATAATACTGCTGCTATGTACAAGAATATAACTACTATAATACTGCTCCTATGTACAAGAATATAACTACTATAATACTGCTCCTGTGTACAGGAATATAACTACTATAATACTGCTCCTATGTACAGGAATATAACTACTATAATACTGCCTCCTATGTACAAGAATATAACTACTATAATACTGCTTCTTATGTACAAGAATATAACTGCTATAATACTACCTCCTATGTACAAGAATATAACTACTATAATACTGCTCCTATGTACAAGAATATAACTACTATAATACTGCTCCTATTTACAAGAATATAACTACTATAATACTGCCTCCTATATACAAGAATATAACTACTATAATACTGCTCCTATGTACAAGAATATAACTACTATAATACTGCTCCTATGTACAAGAATAGAACTACTATAATACTGCTCCTATGTACAAGAATATACCTACTATAATACTGCTTCTATGTACAAGAATATACCTACTATAATACTGCCTCCTATGTACAAGAATATAACTACTATAATACTGCCTCCTATGTACAAGAATATAACTACTATAATAATGCTCCTATGTACAAGAATATAACTACTATAATACTGCTCCTATGTACAAGAATATAACTACTATAATACTGCTTCTTATGTACAAGAATATAACTACTATAATACTGCTCCTATGTACAACAGTGAAACTAGCATGACACAATGTTGAGGGTTATCATCCTAGGATGTGGAGATGATTGTTCTATCCCAGAGATATAAGGATTCTTTAAACTAATTGAGCTAGAATGTAACCCTTTGTTTGCCGGGCCTGCTTGGAGTGGTGGCTGCCATGCACATAGTTAACAGCTCCGCACTGTAATCCCTCTTTGCTTACTTTGGATTCTTACCCCGGTGCTGCCTTGAGTTGCTGACTGTTGGATAGGATAAACAGCCTGGAAGTTAAACCAGAGGAGGTGTAATCGTACAGGCCGATGAGAGAGATGTGTAGCTCAAAATTCCTCTCAGATGTCTCTTCAGATCTGCCTTCTCATGAGGCAAACATCATACCTTCTGATAGCGTTACTGATTTAAAGGCGAAGATCAGATTTTTGAGATTAAAATGGTATTATTTAAATTTTCCAATATTAAATTTATTTTTTTCTTGCCATCAAGTTGCCATAAATTCCCCCTTCCCCTTCCAACTGCTGTCATAAGCACTGGGTTCTAGCCTCCATCTTCATCTCTCAGGCAACCAGGACCAAAAATTGTGCCGTAGAGATAAGCACATTTCATGAAGTTCATTTCAGGTCCAATTTTCATGTTTTGGTCCAAAAATTTGATTTGGGTCCGAATGGATTCTACTCAAATCAAATGTGCTCAAACTGGTCTCACAATTGGTATATGATGCTCTGGGGACTCCTAGAAATCATAGTTTTTTTTTCTCTTGTTATTTTCTCCTTTTGTTTTTGCATTGTTTCCTTCACCTTTGTCTCTTAAGCTCTGTAACCCAATGAGAGTAATAGTAATAATGTCAATGCCTGCA
Organism: Bufo gargarizans; assembly: GCF_014858855.1. Classification (NCBI taxonomy): domain Eukaryota; kingdom Metazoa; phylum Chordata; class Amphibia; order Anura; family Bufonidae; genus Bufo; species Bufo gargarizans. The sequence goes on from NC_058085.1 coordinate 9,387,629, forward strand.
GGTATTTATACACACGGTAGTGTTAGAAAGTACAGTAGCTTGTTCTGAGCAAGCTTTTAAATATTCTCCCTTGTTTTACAAGCAGCAGCAGTGCATTGTGGAACTTTCCAGACAAGGCATGAGATGTACAGCTGTTTAGGGGTAGTAGTAATGACAGCAGCTACAGTGCGGTATGGAGAACAATGAACAGGCACACAGCGGCATTTGTAATATTGGGCCAGCGATGAATAGCCACTATCAGCAATGGCAGATCTATACATATATAAATCCCTTAGTTGGGCCAGGTGGCTGCCAGTAATTATACACACGGTAGTCTTTGAAAGAACCATAGCTTGTTCTGAGACATCTCTTAAAAATTCTCCCTTGTTTCAGGAGCAGCAGCAGTGTGGTATGGAGAACAATGAACAGGTACACAGCAGCATTTGTTATATTCGACCAGCGAGGAATAGCCACTGGCAGCAATGGCAGGTTTATACATATATATATCCTCATGGATCCATTTGCCTTGTTCATTTTGACAAAGGTAAAGCTTTGGACATTTGAGCAGGACAATTTTAGATGTGACAACTCCACCTGCCTCGCTGAATACCTTCTATGATAGCATGCCAGAATCTGGACAAGACAGTACACTGAGTACAAACTGGGCCAGTTCCAGCCACTGTTACAGTCTGCCTGCCCAGAAGTCCATTTGATCAAGGAGTAGGGTATGTGCTGGAGAAAGGGCACAGTCATTTAGAAAATTACACCATTTTAAAGGGAACCTATCATCTCCAAAAACCATCCCAAGCCGCCAGCAGTACCTGA